>NW_010252287.1:53629-54174 GCF_000690775.1 Eurypyga helias
GCAGAACGCAAAGCCGTTGCTCCTCTCCTGTCCCGTTCCCAGAGCGGGCAGGGGCCGCAGGCGGCTTTGGGAGCAGTGCCCGGGATGATGTCACCGGTACCGCCGGGTGGAGGGGTGGAACGGTACCAGGAAGCGCCAGGCCCGCGGGGGAGCGGCCCATGGGGCAGGTTGTGAAGCTGGCGGGGGACCAGCGAGGAGGCTTCAGATCTGGGCTGCACCCGAGGAGCCAGCTGTAGCAATAAACACAGCGTTCGCTTCTGTTCCACGGGATGTTTCAAATGTAAACATTAACTCTATAGCTGAATCCCCAGTTTACATTACACCCAGCACAAAGAAGAAATGCAAATAGCTGACCCCGAGTAAAGCCAATAAATCCCTAAGTGTTGATTCCCAAATACTCTCAGATAATTCCCTTCCCCTCTTCCACAAAATACCTTTGGAGTGACATCACTACAGTTTTAAACAGCAAACTACATTTATGACCCTGAGAAGTTAAACAGAAGGAGGAAACAACGAATGAGATCATCCGGGGGGAGGGGGGTGTG
>NW_010252288.1:0-12854 GCF_000690775.1 Eurypyga helias
TCTCACAGCCTTTCATCACAGGAGATTTCATTGTAATTGGCATGGGTAAGAAAGACGATGATCATGCAGTGGCATGGGCATCTGCCTGTACCTGTCACCTGAGCATGTTCCCAAAATCTCCACAGAGCTGGCACCTTACCTGCTGACGGGAGCCTCATGAAGTGTTACTGCATCTCTGCTGCTGATGTTGCTTTTCCCAGGTGAATTATTGCTTTTAAGAAATGCCAGTGGGTTAGACTACACGTTTGTGGTGTGCAGGCATGTCCCAGATTCGTTACCAGATTTTGTTACCAATCCAAAGCAAAGTGTCTTTAATATTTGCTGTTTACCCTTGTTGTTTCAAGTATTTTAGCATGTATTAGCTAATACGCTCCTAAAAAACCCCCAAACCACCAAACGCACACACGCACAAACTACCAGACTAGTCTGTGTACAGCCTTAGATTTTATTTTTTTTAATTGGGCGATGGAACTGAGGGTGCAAAGCTCTGGCCTCTGTTGAAAGCTGAATTGTGTTCTCTCTGTGATCTGTCATGGTCAGCCTGCAGATGCTCTTGAAAGAACAGCAGAAACTCCAGTAAACTATTTGGTGCCAAATCCATTGGCATCTCTTCTGTTTCATTTTGGTGGTGGTTTTTTTTTTTTTTCCCCCTGATTCGCTTTTTTAACAGCATTTGCAGCACATTCAGCTCAACCGGTCAGGGGTTTTGTGGTGTTTTTTAACGGACTCCACTGAATGGGCAGCTGTTCTCAAATTGCCTGAGTTCAGGTACTGGAGCGTGACTGAATATTCCCCCTCGGCTAAGGGGGGTTTGTCATTAAATAAACCCAGCACAGGAACTGATAAAAGGACAGAAATTAGCCTTAATTCGCTAGTTCATCAATTGCTGTACAACTGGCTGCAGACCTTTGGTGAGCAGGGATTAGGTAGCTCTGCAAAAGGTTTGTCAGAAGATGTGAATTGTATAAAACTTCAGTCCTGAGGCCAGCCGAACCTGAGGGGTTATTATGTTTACAGCAATGGTTAAAAGAGTAAACCACACCTTTTATTGCCTTTTCTTCCCTTCCTCTGTTAAATGTAACACTTACTGTTCTGTTTTACAAGCATTAGTGCTGGCATGGCTGGGAATTTAGGGAGGTGGGCAGGAGAAAAGGAAAAGTGTTGTCTAATCGGGAATAATTCTAAGGCCAACCTAAGCACTAGTGGGTATTATATATGTTGTACAACGTGGTGTTTTTCAGAAGTACAGGAGGGTTTGATACGTTTGCAGGACAGCTCACATTATTCAGTTCATCTCTTGATAGTTCAGCCCTTCTCAAAAGTTACCACAGTTTCAATTGGGCTGAAAATTGCTTGGTTGGGTTTCTTAGGCTGGGATTAAAATATTTAAACAAAGTACTTTAGCCAAACTCTTTCAAACTATTTCTGAGAATTAAGCTAGCAGGAAAGAAAATCTCTTTGCTGTAATTAAAAATATTTTGGTAATCAGGAAATCCTTTTTAATGCTATTTGCCATTTAGAGGGGAATCCTAAATTTGCCTGGAGATGACCTCCCAGGTTTCCTTGCTTACGTGTTTTCAGAAGGCCTAATTAGAATTGAATGTGTGAGAAATAGAAGGTGGCAAGGGAAAACCTGGGAACCAGTGAGGAGCCAAGAGGAGAGATTAGATGAGGTGCTGGGCGTGGAGAAGAGAAACAGTGAGACTGGAGCTGCAGACATCTGGGTGCAGAACAGCTGCCTGGTGAGGAGGAGGTTGTGAAAGAAGAGGTGCAGTCCTCGTGGGGGAGGAATTGGATGGCAGGAGAGAGGAATGAAGAAACTAATGGAGAGGGACTGAGTCTGGGAAGCATAGAATCATAGAATGGTTTAGGTTGGAAGAGACCTTAAACATCATCTAGTTCCAACCCCCCTGCCATGGGCAGGGACACCTTCCACTAGGTCAGGCTGCTCAAAGCCCCATCCAGCCTGTCCTTGGAGACATCCAGGGGGAAGACAAACAGTGGGACTAGACCACAGAATGGGAAACAAGTCTACTGGGCTTGTGTATGATGGGGGGAGGAATTGGTATTAGATTACTTTGTGACAACAGGACCATGGGAATCAGGAGCAGGGTTCACAGGGGGTAAGAGTGGAGAATTGCAAAGACCAGCACTTTCCCAAGAAGTGTGAAGAATGGGAAATTATTCTCCAGGTGGGCAGTCGCAGTTGTGATACAGGTAGCTGATTAGTTAAGATTCTCGTGCAAAATCTGGCCTGGTTAGAGAGCCCATCCACCTCATGATGTGGAGTCCAGGCCTTCTGCTTGTTACTTCAGAAACGTGCAACGGACACCAATTAAACTGCAGTCTTTCCAGTTGTCAGTTGGCCAGTTATTTCCAAAAATGCCTCTCATATATATATGTATAGGGTTAAGATGATAACATAATGCACCGCTTTGAAACTGCTTCCATAGCAGTTGATTCCGCTGGGGAGACATGTGGCAGGGCTTGCTGAGATATGCCTGAAGGACAGGGATGAGCATGGGAGCCACGTGTTCAAAGTTCATGTAACTGCAGTATATGCCTGTGGTCCTTATACCGTAAGAAAAATGTGTGCCTATGCTTCTCTCCTAGACCACCTGCTTTAGCCTGCCCTGGAGCAGACAGCAGGATGGGAACTGTCACAGCACGTCACAGCACAGCTAGAATGGGGCCGGGGCTTTTCTTGTGTAGTTACTGCCATCTCTTTCCAGGTGTGCTCTCTTTGGAGCAAAGCACTTAACTCTCCACAGGGGCCCCAAGCTTTGTTTTTCCCAAAATGTCTATTGGAAACTGCCTGTGAATTGTATCCTGATGGAGCTCTGCAGAATTTGTAGAATAAATGCTGTGTGACTGTGTTTCCTGAAGTGAACCGAAGTGGTTCACATGCATATATATGACACATACATGGAGATTTTTATCATCACGTGACTGGGAGACTTTATCATAATGTGATCAGAAACCTGGTTTCTGATTTTTTAAAAAAATGTCTAGGGTGTTATTTAATTATTTATGTCAAGGTTGTCTCTACTGAATGGATTAAGAGCTGGGATACACTCGATAAAAGGGAATAACGTGGATAGTGCTACACATCTGGAATGTGAGCTGGCTCCTCCAACAGTCTGCTCAAATCTGAATGTGGTTTATAGCGCCCTTACTTTGAGAGCTGAGTAGTTCTGTGTATTTGTGTATTGCTCCTTCTGAGCTGGTGTGGGCTCCCAGAGCAGACCCTGAAATACTTCGGATGGTGCTGTAATTGCGGCAGACTTCACCCACCTGCAGGTAGATGAGACAACATACAAACTGGTTTCTATTTCTTCTAGAGCTGATCTGATGCTAGCATTATTTTTGAAAAATGTGCAGCATGGTGCCACATGACTTGAGTTGTGTGATTACGCACGCTCCTTTAAAGTAAATTTTCTAACCTTCTCGTAGCATCACATACCCTGTAAAGTGATCTTAGGTGCAGGAGCTGAATACTGGGAAGCAATGTGTATTTTATTCTCTTTATCCAAAGAACCTTCTGAAGGCCCTTCTCGATGCTTTAATTCTTGCCAGTTATGAAGAGTGCATGACTCACACGGGAGTTGCTTCATGCTCTGTTTGTGTGGTTACTCGTGACTTGTGAAAGTTCAAACTTGCTTTACCTGTCTGTGTGAAGCAAGTCCCTTTTCTCACTCCTTTTGTGTCCGTGTTGCCTTATTAAAGAAAGGAAAGGGCGCTGTGTTATGTACCTAGGTACTGCATGTTAAGTAAAACAGATGGCCTCTGATGTTATTTTGCTATTTGACTGCATGGCAGCATTTCAGCCTAAGAAGTGCTTGAGTGAAAGCAGTGTCTTGTGTTAAGCTTTTCAGTATGTTGTAAAAAATGCATCTTTTTATTTCAAAACACAGCTTAAATGATTGAATTTTATCACAGTAATAATACCTCAGAACAATTTGAGTAAAACACAAATGGTTTATTAGCTTTAAACTCTTTAAAACTTTGTTCTCTGCCTAAGCTGTGTCTCTAGCTGCCAACAACCAATAGTTACAAGATGATTAATTTGAGGTGTGCTTAACAATACCCCTTCCCTTAAGAAGGACCATTGTTTTAATGGCCTCCAACACTGCAATGGCCTGAGCAAGATACAGAACTTAGGTGTATCTCAGACACTGTATAGTCCTGGTAAATAACTTCTAACTGTCGTCGTCTCCAAACATCTCAGCAGTTGTACGGGTACCATGTGCAGTTTCTGAAGTGCTTCGACGCACTTAGGCCGCAAGCGCAAGTTTCATTTCTGAAATGGAACTATGCGTCTTACTTGGGTAACTTTTATCCAAAAGCAGGGTGCCTCATTTCTTCGAGTAACTTCAGTTCTTCACACATGCCCAGATGTGTGATGACCTCAACATCAGAAGGATATTGACCAGTTGGAGCGAGTCCAGAGGAGGCCACAAAGATGCTCAGAGGGCTGGAGCACCTCTGCTATGGGGACAGGCTGAGAGAGTTGAGCTTGTTCAGCCTGGAGAAGAGAAGGCTCCGGGGAGACCTTATAGCTCCTTCCAGTACCTGAAGGGGCTACAAGGAAGCGGGGGGGGACTTTTTACAAGGGCCTGTAGTGACAGGACAAGGGGGAACGGGTTTAAGTTGAAAGCAGGGAGGTTTAGATTGGATGTCAGGAAGAAGTTCTTCACGGAGAGGGTGGTGAGGCACTGGAACAGGTTGCCCAGAGAAGCTGTGGATGCCCCATCCCTGGAAGTGTTCAAGGCCAGGCTGGATGAGGCTTTGAGCAACCTGGTCTAGTGGAAGGTGTCCCTGCCCATGGCAGGGGGGTTGGAACTAGATGGTCTTTAAGGTCCCTTCCAACCCAAACCATTCTGTGATTTTATGATTCTGTGTTTAGGACCGAAGGCCTATGATGATGATGAGGAACTCCTGTGTTCTGGGTCTTGCTTTTGGGCAGTTAGGATAGAGCAGGTTCTGACAGCTGAGCAAGCGTTCCCACTCTGCCTCCCTCCTTTGATTGCCGACTTCTTGGGACCAGTTTCAGTGTAACACCCAGATTTTCAGAGTATGCCTGTTGGTGGCAAAATGGGATGAACTGGGGACACCCACAGTGCTTCAGATGTGGTCTTACATAATGCTTGTTGCAGAAAAACTCCTCGTGTCCTTCTTTCCACCCAAGAGCTTTATGAAATAACATCTGTGCATGCAATCACCTGCTCTAATTTGCTTCTGCTGCTGCAGCTAGTTACAAGGCACAAAGTCACACCACAGGCTCGGTGCAAAACAGAAATAATGGAGCCTTCTGTACCAAATGAGAGCTGTGAGTTGGGTCTTTCAAACCATGCCTCCCTGTAATGTGTTCCTCCTGCATGACCGGACACACTGTAATAAGTGTGTCTATTGAAGTTGGCTGTCATGTCTCTCTGTCTTCACTTCCCTGTTTTCTTCCAAACCTCAGCTGTGTAATATTAATTTTTCCTTACTAGATATGTAGGTCAGGCTGAACATTTTAGGAAGGAGTTCAGTTGAGGCTAGGAAAAGTACATTCTTTTGCCCATGCAGGCATCTTTCTTCTTCTCCACAACCCACATTCCTGCATTGGGTGCATGGTCTTGAAAGATGGTGCCGTGTCAGCTAGGAGTTTTTGTGCTGAGGACATGCCTTCTGCTTTCCACTTCTAAAACCTCTTTTAATTTAGCCTTTCCTTGGGGGTAGAGCAAAGGCCACAATTCTGCACGTCTTTGGTGAAGGCTGCTTATTTTTCTTACTCAGTTATTCTGAAGGTTTGACTCCACGTTGAGCAGGAAGGTTTGACTCCACGTTGAGCAGGACGATGGTTCAAGCAGCTGCATTTTGGGAGCACTGAAAAGAACGGGTAGGTCGGAGCAGGCGCTTGAACTGCGAGCAGCTCTCTGATGCTGTCACGTAACAGCTTTCGTGGCTCCTGTGGAAGGGTCCGACGTTGAGTGAACAAGAACTGGTGGGGCTCGGAGGCTGCTGTTGGTAGAGGTAGGGAAGAAGTGGGCTTTTTGTGATACTAGGGAGAGACTGAGCCAGTGGGAGAACTGGACAAAGTGAGGAGTTGAGGTGGTAATTGTGAGGAAACACAAAAGTGCGGCAGAGAGGAAAATGCAGGAGGATTTTCAGATAGGAGAAACAGAAGAGGTAGAACTCTGTCCACAAGGAAGTGTTGTGCAGCAGGAGAGTGGGAACGAGCTGAAAAAAGAATGAGGTAAGGGGAAAGTGGGAGACTGAGCAAAGAGCTTGGGTCACAGAGGCCAAAGCAGATGAAGAACATGTTGCCTGTGATATACTGAAGGTGGAGAAATCAATCAAGACCGGAGCCGTGGGAGTACTGGCACCGTGCGATAAATCAAAGTTTGAAACTCGGGGTAAAACTACAAAAAATGAAGTGAGATCTGGGGAGTTGAAGCTGTGCGTGCAGTATCACAAAGCCAAACTGCCCAAAGTGGGGGCTGCATTCCTGGCATCGTGATTCTGCCACTCCTCTGCTTTCCATCTTTAGTGCTCGTTGAGCTCTTCCAGGAGCCAGCTCAGCAGCAGGAGCCTGTTGGAGCAGCTGACAAATCAGCTCATCTCATGGAGGGGTCTTGGGGGAGCAAACTGCTGGAAGGGGGTGTTTGTGCTGACGGTGAGAGCAGTGTGGCCTTCCCCACGTGCCAGGAGTGAGCTGCTGAAACTCCTGGCAGGAAAGAACTGCCCAGGTGAAGAGATGTAGTTCGAAGCAAGGAACCTGCTACAGAAGAGGCAGGACTGAAACAGATGGGGAGGAAAGGGAGAAGTTGGCAGAAGAATCAGCCTGTTAGACGTGTTCCTTTTCCAAATGGTGAGAGGATCAATGACTTTTCAGTCTCGCCATTTCCCGCTGTCAGCAGAAATTTATAGAAGCTAGAGGAAAGGCGCAATGAAACATTAGCATCCATTAGTAAAAGTGGGAGAGGTTTTTGCGGTAGGCATGAAGGCTCTGATTATGCTGATAGGTCTTGATATAATTCAAGCATGGTGGAATGTCACTCTTGTTTAAAGGCCTAGGAATTACACATATAGGAAAGTAATGTTTTCTTTAAGCTGTAAAATAAACAGTATGAACTGTAAGTGCCATCTTAATTTGTTGCATTTACAGATACGCGCCACTGCCTTTATTTTTAGTTAGTGTCTCTTCCCAGAGTAAAGAATGAACCGCATTAAAAGGCTCCATGAATATATTGTTTCTCATCATAACTCTGTCTTTAACATCTGCTCTATTCTCACCCTGATCTGAGCAACTGCTTATGTCCATGAGCACGCTGAGAGTGATCTCCTGTAGTGAGATACTTAACAGGCATTAAATTTTCACTCTTTTCTGCATACAGACAATTGAAGGATGAAAGGTGTTTTTTTTTTTAAAAATCCAAACAAAACACCCCAACACCCACCCCCTGCCCTCCAATCCCACTGTGCCGGACACATTTATGGTTATTAACCTGGCAAAACACAACTCCGTATTAAATAAGGCGCTAGGAGTTGAGTAACTGGGTAAAACAACGCTACAGAATGTTGTGGAACGTATGGGCTGAGTCTGGCTTCATCCCCGGAGCTCTGCCGAGGTCTGGGGGCAAAGCCAGTGTATTCTCCTTTTCCAGGGTGATGCCTGTGTGCCTTTGCGATGACATGGCCCTTTCCCTCTGTGTGCTGTCCCGCTCTGGATGTGGACCGATCCGTAGGTGCAGTCCATCCTGTTCACTTAAAAAAATGATACATAATATTTCTAATGTCATGCCATGAGTTACCGTTGAACAACTGTCTATTGTTTAACAGCCTCTGGTAGATTCTGGTGGAATGTTTTGGACTCTGTTTTCTGGGGCAGGGTGTTTTTGGCGGATGAAATGCAAAGGAGTGCTGTGTGGGAATTGTGCAGCTCGTTCTGATACTCAGGTGAGATGCAGTAGTATTGCCAGTCTGTGTCACTGGCAGTGCTGAAAATGCTCATATAATTGAAAGTTTTGACCTTTTTTGATGCTTCTTAAGTCTAAAGCTTTAGATACCTGGACGTTTCTCCTAAAATGTCTCACTGGAGCATGCCGTTCACTTGTTTAAACACAATGTCAAATTAGCATAGCTGTGGAGTATCTGATACCCATTAATAATATAACAAAACCCAGCAGGTATGACCAAAAAAGAAAGGCTGTGCCTCATGCTAATGCTATTCTCTTTAGAAGAGGCTTTCTGCTTTTGGGGGAGAAGTTACAGACCGGTTTGTATGATGTACCAGCAGTTTCTGCTTAGCCAGTAAGTGTCGTTTATTTCTCTGAATGAGGGTTTTACAAAATCCGGGGTGTCCATGATTGTTTGCCCAACTTAGTGGTGGGTTGACTCCTTTCTTCTTCATTGTAATCTACACATCAGCAGTAAATGGCAGGAGTGCCAGAGGTGATTGCAGAGTCTGAAGGTTAGTGCAGAAGCCACTGAGCTATTATATCTGGATGTACCCTTGTTGTAACTAAAATATAGAAATAGGTTTGATATGGCTTTTGTGGGTAATCTTACAACCTGTTTTAATGCTGGGTTTTTTGAGGCCATGGCTACACAGTCACTTTGATTGCTTTAAGTGTGGAGTGAAGGGCATCCACCCCAACTCTCTCAGCCTTCCCCTGTGCTTGTGAGGCTGCAGGCTATGGCACTGGTGTAGCTTTAACAAAAAAATACCTTTCTGTTCTGTTTTCCTTCCAGCAGATCAGTTTCAGTAGCAACACAGCAGCACAGATTTAAGTTGGATTAAAGTTAGCATGCACCCGTGACTTGACCTCTCATCCATGTATACCAGTGGGTGTGGGAAATAGCTTTTTATTTTTCTGGGGTTTGCTCTATTTCTGATTTCCTTTCATCCCTTGAAAGCCTGCTTGTCTTCTTTCAGCTCATGTCAGAGGGTGACCATTTAGACACAAAGGGCCAAGTCTAGCAAAGCAGGCTCCAGAGGTGTGATCTCCCATACAGCATTTCTGTTCTGTGGAACTTGGGGAAATTATCAGTGCTAGGAAGGGTGTTTTGCTTACAGGTTTCATTGCTGGGAATTTATGCATTGGCATCCTCCGGCAATTTTCATCATAGCTTTAATTTGGCCATAAGTCTCAAGCAAACAACATACCACCATCTGGGTGCAGATGACCTGATACAGCTTCTTCAGATGTGAAGTTGTTGTTGTATCCCAGAAAAACTTAATCATTCTTTTTTTCCCCTTCTTTAATTTGCATTAGCATAATTAGAAGATGGATTTGACTTTAGGACTTTTTTTCTTTCTTTATTGCAACAGGCTTGGCAAGTTCTCATTTGCATCTCTAAAACATGCTTGGGAAAGATGAAAATGATCCTTGCCTTAAGCGAAGTGCATGCAAATGCTCTGAGCTTCCAGACAGATCTATTTTAGGTTAAAAAAATAAAAGTTAGGTAACTGTTTACTAATGAATACTACCAGTCGGTATGCAGGCTGCCTATGAATTTTTTAAGAATGATTTCAACTGTTAAACTATACCGGCGCTTTATATATAATGTTTCATGTAGGATAAAGCAGAGAGGGCTGAAGTAGCAGCTCTCGTGTTAACGTGGCTTAGGAGTTGACGGACAGATTCTGCAAGCACGGAGCTCAGGACCTGACGTTACATCACTGTGTCTTGACGGAAGTCGGAGCATTCGTTGCAGAAGGTGTTGGTGTTTGTTGTGTTTTCAGGATAGAGCTCTAAGCAAGGTGTTCCAAAAGCCACTGGTTAAAATCGTGTGGGGTTTCTTTCTGTTTTCCCCTGCTGCAGGTGTGATGGACAGGTAGCAGAAGATTTCACTTTGATATCAGGGAATCAGAATGACCGAGTGCTTCCTGCCTCCCACTAGCAGCCCCAGTGAACACCGTCGGGTAGAACACAGCGGGGGTCTTGCTCGTACTCCCAGCTCCGAAGAAATCAGTCCTACAAAATTCCCTGGATTGTACCGCACCGGTGAGCCTTCACCGCCTCATGACAGCTTGCATGAGCCTCCAGATATAGTATCTGACGATGAAAAGGAGCACGGGAAGAAGAAAGGGAAATTTAAGAAGAAAGAAAAAAGAAGTGAGTTGGCAGCTTCTCTTATTTCATGCTTATAATTTCCTTCGCTCTTTCCTTCTCTCTCAGAATTGCTTAATATTCCCAGTGGAACTTGTTTAGGTGTGAAGGAGGCTAACTTGTACAAACAGGCTTTGTGCAATACCTGTTTCTTTTCCAAAAAAAATCCACACCTTAACCAAAAAATAATTTGTTTCTTGTTGCACAGATACTGGTGCCAAGCACGTGCCCAGAATGACTAATAAACGTGTTTATCCCAAACCTTTTAACGACACATTGGTAATTGCCTGGCATGGGGTTCCTCTAATCTCGTGATCTGCTCACATTCTAAGCGGAGGTTTCCAAGTGTATTTCCAAACAGCGGCTTTCTGAAATTGCAGCTGAGGTGCTAGCTAAAATAAAACTCTGAAGTTTGACCTGAATTTTGTACTTTGAAATCTGGAAGGGTCAGTTTCAGCAGCTTCGACCCTTTTCCCTAATGTTTCCCCTATTCAGGGCTGGCTGCTGTGTGCCGCCTCAGGTTTTCAGGTGCACACTGCTCCATTATTTGAGGAGCAATGAAATCTGTACCCTTTTTTTTTTGTCCTCTAGCTTCTCAGTTTAGTCTGATCATGCAGTTTCCTCCAGCAGCGCCCGTTCAGAAATGGGCAAGCCAACATCGGGATCTGAATTCACTAGGACTGCGACGACAGAGTAGAGGTTAGAAGACAGTAAAGCGTTGAATGTGGAACCCCTTCTTTGTCAGTGTGCCAGTGTCCAGGCACGAGTTTTCATTTAAAAAGCATACCCCTCCTCTGGAACAACAGAAATATTCCTGCCTTGAGGTTTGTGCAGAAAATTTTGGGAACATGAAATAGGTTTGACAGTTTTTCTGCATATTCTGAAAAAAACAAAGCACTTGGAAACACAAAGCTGATACCGAGCACTCTCAGTACCAGAAACATCCTTACCGTCCAAGTCTCTGAAACCTGAACGCTGCAGCCCAATTGTGAGTGCCTTTTTAAACTGATGTTTTAGCAAAATTTCGGAATAACGCTCATCCTCTCCAGTGCCTGCATCTCTGACGCCCGAAGTCCTGAGGCCAGCGTACCTTGCCACTTCTTTTACACCAGATTTGGGAGATCAAAACCCATGATACGCTGGCATGTTCGGCTTAATGAGGTGACTCTGTACTATGCACGTGCACGTTTAAGTAGTTACTTGCAGGATACCCCTTTACCCTGCGCCGCTTTTAATCGCACCAGTGTCCTGGAACGCAGGATTTCCTTCTGCCACATTTAGAAGGACTGTTATTAACTAAAGACTGCGTGCATAAGGGATGCTGTAACTGAAAAATGTATTATCCTCCAATTAAAACCCACGTTTTACATTCCTGGAGGTTTTAAGCAAACTGATTAGTTAGGTTTTTTCCTAATGTAAACCACATTAGCTTAATACAGAATATTGGATTGGTGATGCAAATTCAGTATTGATTGGAATGGTCTAAATTCAAGCCATTAGTAGGTGCTTTTTCCTTCTTTGCAAATCAGCTTTCTGTTACAACTCTGGCTTGGACACCTCTGAATTTGGAATTGTGAGAGGTCAGCATTATACGTAGCGCGGATTTCTCTGCGGTGTAATTCTCATGGCGATAGGTTGACTGAAGGCTGAGGAGGAAAAAGGCATCTTCAGCAGATACGTGCAGGTCTGCGCTGGTTAGCGCTGTGACGGCTTTCTGCCACGGGTGATGACAGCCCATTTTACAGCTGATGTAAAGCAGGTTTTGTTACTTAAAAGAAGCTTTAAAGTTACAAAAAATCCCTCAAACCACAAAATGTAGGAAGGACTCACTGCTCTTTCGCAGCTCTAATGTAAAAAGCATTCAGCATTTCTTCGGGGTGCCGTAACTACGCCATGTAACTGCCAGTCAGATGTCGGAGTAAGGTCCGTACAAAGCTTTCAGCATCTCTGTACAGTCCAAAAGTGGTCATTATTGTCAGTATACTCTGAACAGACGTTTTACTGAGGCAAATGACAGGGGCTCTTTACAGTTGCCTAACATGGTTGATTTTAGGAGTTCCCCTTCCAGCACTGCCTTTTGTTACTCCTTCCGTACTTTCGATTCTTCAGGCTCTTCCACCTTTTAAATTCTGTTGCACATGTTCGGATTGCTTCTTTTCACATTTTTGGCCACCTGCTTTGATTTTGAACAGTACACAACCTGCTGCAGTCACGTAACTTGCGCGTTAAGCAAATGCAACGGGTCGTCTTAGTGAGAGGATGACAGGTCTTGATGCTAAACACTTACAGAGTGAATGTTAGGTGAACTTACAGTGTTAGTGAATCGAGAACGAGATCATCAAACTCCTGAAACCGTGTGTAGCTTTAATCTTACAAGGATTGTGGGGTATTTTTGATAATACTCTAAACTTCAGAAATGCTTGAAGAGCAGGAGGATGCGGGGAGAGGGAAGAATAAATATCCCGACGTTACTCATTTTAGTTCTTTGGGTAAATCCTGTGTGCAGGAGTAATGTACTCTTAGCTTCAGTATTATTTCCTGTATCAAAAAAGCATTTTTGTATGCTCGCAAGGGATCTTTTTTCCTTTGTGGTAATACAACGATTTGATAGTTTTCATGCTTATGGCAATAACCTAATAATACACAGCAATTATCCTGGGGGAAAAAATGCTAAAAAATGTTCTGGAGATGATAATTTTTTTTTTTTTTTTTTAAATGTGGAATGTCAGCTGCCGGAAAAACAATCCCGCCCAC
>NW_010252288.1:12885-14864 GCF_000690775.1 Eurypyga helias
TGAAATGCCGCCTGCAAAAAACCCCCCCCAGCCACTAATTTCTATTTTCCACTAATTTCTATTTTCCACTCCTCCGTGACAGACTGAGTGTTGGTTGGCTGTGGAGGAAGGTAGGTTAGGGGGCTCATTAGGGATTAAAATGAATTTTCTGGTTCCTGGCGTAGTTTTAAGTCAGATCTGTTCCCGGGGTCACAACATCCCTTGCCCAAGCAAAAACTTGTACTGTGGCAGCAGGAGAGCAAAAATGGATGTTTTTTAAGCATAATGGTTTATATAAGACAGTGACCAGCGTAACTGATTTTTAAAAACGAATGTTTAACCACCTGTCAGTAATCAGATGTTGCTGATTCCTTGCCAAAGAGAAAGGTTCCGTGAAGTACTTAGGGAGAAGAAGCCATTCTACCCGTTAGGATCTCTGTAGGTAGAGAGTCCACATGTAGTAGATCATACTCTGTACATTCGTTTTTCTTCTGTTGACACCGTTGGGCAGGACGGGTTCAGCATGCAGCCGGGAGTTTTTGTGTAGAACAGTTTTCATTTTCTTTATGTAATTATTGGGAAAACGGAGGATTGGTTGAATTGTAAACTAAACTATGAGAAGTTTCGTAGTATCAGTAGTACCACTGTCCTGAACTCTTCTGAAATTTTCAGGAAATCTTTTTGAAGACCAAATCCCCCATGTGGTGAGCGGGGGGGCCTGTAGGTTCTTTCAGGATGAGGGCTGAAATATTCCTACCTTTAACCTGGGGACCTGCTCCGCACATCTTTGGTCCCCAGTTGGGTGCTGGCTTTTGTCTTCTTCCCCTGAGTTACTGAGCTGAGGTTCTAGCTGTCTGCAGCTCTCTGCTGGGTGCCACGGGGTGGAAGACCCCCGGCCTGGTCTCTCTTACGTCACCTCGAGGGGGTTTTCTGCCAACGTAGTTTCTGCTCAGGAATGAGGACATTCAGCACCGTGCAAATGCTGTAATAGTATTCCCAGCTGTTCCAGGTGCAGCAGTGATGTGATAAGCTGTCCCCATGCTTATGATCCTTCCTTTCTGTGCAGTGCCAGAGGAGATGGATTCTACGGTGGCGGTGGGTAACGTGTCTATAGGGGAGGCCTGGTAGAAATTGTAAGGAGGCTGTTGTCATCCTGCAGAATAACTCAGTAGTTGCTGCTGCGAACAAAACATCATTTTTACTTATCTGGTGTGTGGAGAAGCTCTGAATATAGTTCCTAGATCTAAAGAATAAGAAGTTACTAGAATTTTCTCCCCGTGATAAACATAGAGCCAGTTCATACCTTTCTGTGTTGCTACGTCTATTGTACTGGCAAAATACCACGTAGATCTTTGTACCACTGTGCATTTGTTTAGCAAAGTACTGTTTGGAAACAGTTAAAAAAACTACCTGTCAACGCTAGTAATTATTTCAAATCATGATAAAGTACGGCAAATCTCAACTTCAGCATTTGGTTTGCTCTCCTTGCACAAGGCTGTGCGGCCATCTAAGCCTGTGTTTTTCTGGTAGTTTTTCTCCTGTATAAACTTAGGTTGTTCACAGTTCAATATACTGTGTCACTGGTGAAAGGAATGCAGTAATTTCATTACCAGAAGTATGGTTATTTCCAAAGAAAATCGCACTACTTTGAAGGAGAGACATACAAACCCCCTCTTGGTAGGGCTGGGAAACTCGCTGTGACTGTGTCATTAGTCTGTACTCCTAAACTTGTCAACTTATGTTACCGAGACAAGTTAAACCAGGCTGGTTTCTGTCTGACGTGCTCCTTCATGTCTTCTCATGAAGTCAGGAATTACCAGTTTCAGTAGTGTGCCATTGCCGGTGCTACGTTACCACAGACCTAGAGAAGCGGAGGCTGGTGTTGCGCGATGGAGTGCCGAGGCATGAGGCAGGTGCCTGTGGGAAGCTGACCTCCAAGCTTGGGTCTCCCTGGGTAGCTGACCTCCAAGCTTGGGTCCCTGTGCTGGGTTCAGCCAGGA
>NW_010252289.1:0-1640 GCF_000690775.1 Eurypyga helias
AGGGCCCTGCAGCCCCTGTGGGGCCGTGGAGGGAGGGGGCTGCCGGGAGCAGGAAGGATGCTTCCCGGGATGCAGGCAGCAGGGTTGGTGCCAGGGGGGGTGCAGGGTGCTGCTCCGTAGCAGGGGGCTTGTTGGGGCTGAGTGGCTGGGTCTCACGGGAGCTGGGTGCAAGGCCCAGCCCGGGCAGCCCCCCAAGGCCGCGGGCACCGAGCTTGGCTTCCCCAGCATCTTCCTGAGCAGCCGGGCAACGTTCCCGGGGCAAATGGGAGCGTTGGTGCCCTGAGGGATCTCTGTGCCATCACTGGGTGAGAGATGGGGCCCAGGGAAAGCCAAGCTCCTCTTTCACGTCAGGCTGATGAGAAAGTTTGAATAATTAAAAAAAAACCCCAACCCTGGGAGGATCTACTACTACTACAAAAAAATCATACTGGAAGGTGCTTAAATAAAGTTTTGGGTAGCAGAAACCTCACCCACAGCACCGAGAGGGACCTCAGGGACAGGTAGAACGCACAGATCCATCAGCACCGCTGGGGAAACAGATGTGATGGAGCCTGTCATCTCCCCCGAGCGTGGTCGCACCCCAGGACAGGAATTTAAACGCTGTCCGAAGGTTTACGGAGGAATTTCAGTCGTCTGTGGGGTTTAAAGAGCCCCTTCCAGCCCCATCCCTGCCCGCGGGGAACCAGCCTGCCTGGCAGCGGCGGCACGAGGGCACTTGGGGGAGAGAAAGTGGGACAGTTTCCCGTGTTTATTGATCTGTGTGTGAGACAGCGAAGAGGTTTAAGAGGCGATTACAGAGCACAAATGTGTCACCCCAAAATAACAAAAAGATCGTTTAACTGAGGCGGTTGATGGAAAACAACTGGGGGAATAGGAAGTGTCGATCTCTGGGGGACAGACTAATCGAATGTCTCGATTGGAGTTTATTGTTAACTATAAAACTATTAATAGTGCCAGGAACGGGTAAAAATAGCCTACTCGAAGCCTACTCTTAGGCTAACAGGCTTCAGCAATGGAAAATCATTTGTCCCTTTGGCGACAGCAAAGGTCGAGCACCCCGCGAGGACGATGCTGCCGGGTCTCGGCGCGAGGGTGCAGGGAGCGACCGGAGCCACCCTACTGGGGACCCCGGGAGCGTAGGCAGGGACCCCGGGAGTGTAGGCAGGGACCCCCCCGGGAGTGTAGGCAGGGACCCTGGGAAGCGTAGGCAGGGACCCCGGGAGCGTAGGAAGGGACCCCGGGAAGGGTAGGCAGGGGACCCAGGGGGGGCGGCAGGGGGCCCGGGGGGGGGCGGACCCCAGGAGCGTAGGCAGGGACCCCGGGCAGGCGGAGGAGAGCTGAGGGCAGTGGGAGCTGTCGGGGAGAGGACGCGGGTGCTGCCTGCACCCAGCTCCGCGCAGAGTCACCCAGAGCCTGAGGAGAGGAGCACGATGAGGCATCATGCTGAGTCCCTCCAAGATCATCCAGAAACTCATCTCCTGGTGGAAGCGGAGCACGTTTGTCGGCTGCCAGTGATGGATGGTATTCACCTCGCCGCGAGGCAAAGCCTTCCCACGGCCATGACTGTTAAAAATCACCACCTATTCCTGACCTGACTGCAAACAGCCTGAGTCTTGAGCAGGGGCAGGTAAAACATGGCT
>NW_010252289.1:1672-5850 GCF_000690775.1 Eurypyga helias
CACGGGATGCTTTGCTCCTCGCCCGGTTTTGGAGGATACAGGCTCTTTCCCGCAGCTGCTCGGTACAGCAAGAGCCCCAGGCAGGATGCTGTGCGTGAAACCCAGCGGCTGCAGGCACCTTGAATGGAATCGACCACCTTCAGCAAAGATCAATCCCCGTTTTCTTGCTGTTTCTCTCCCTATTTGCACCCTCCCGGCTTTATCAGCCACCTGCCAACAAACAAAACTCGCCCGGCGGCCACCGGCAAGTGGCCGAGGAAAGGAAATTCCCCGAAAGTCACATAAACATCCCAGCGACAGAACATGCGGCTCCCCTGGGTCCGGCTTGGACGAACTGTGCAAGCAGCAAAACAGAGCTCACAGCAGCGCCAGCCTCTGCAAAAATGTAGGAAGCAAAATGTTCCAGGAGGCAGGAGCGTGCACCGTGCGGGCCGGCCCGGGGACGGGTGAGCAGGGGGGATGCTCGGAAAAGAACAATTACATCAGAGCACGACTTCGATTTCAGAGCGTGCTGCGGAGACGGGAAGCATCGTTGCGCTGGCCTCGGTTCCCAGCTGGGTCCTGTGGGTGCAAGCGCAAGCTGAACAAGCCGAGTCTGGAACAGCCGGTTGTGCCTTTCCCACCCCGGCACACAGAGAGGAGCACATCCGCCATGAGCTCCTTATCGTTGCTGTTGCTCCATGCCCTACACACGGCATTCCCTGGACCTGGAGCCAAGCCTGCTCCTCACCCTGGCTTCCCTGGCTCTCCAATTCCTGCTTTTCTCCCCCAGGACAAGGCCCTGTTCTTCAGGCAGGAACCCTCTCCCCGCCTGCTGTGCGGCACCCCGGCGTGCTGCTCGTGAGCCCGCTCACCAATAACCAGCGTGGGCTGTGCGTGTCCCAGCGACGGCAAACAGCAGGGTCTTGCGGGACCCCAATTCCTGTCCTGGCTGCTCCCCTGGGACGGGAGAAGGAGCGAGGGGCCCAAGGAAGAGTGGAGCAGCTGGGTAGGGAAGGGAGGCTTTAGCTATAGCTCTTGCTCGTCCCCCCCAGGGGAAAAGCATCTGATTAAATCAAGATGCAGCATCCAGGGTTGCTATTCATTCCCTATATTATTAGCTTGTCTCATTTTATTAAATCTCCTTTAAGACTTTTCAAAAGAAGCACGTAATTCACAACATATAATTTTTCCCAGATGAGATATGATGCAGAAGCGGGCTGTTCTGTCGCTGGGAACCAGGGGGGTGGGTTTATTTGTTTCCTTCCCCCACCCCCTACTTCTTTAGCAACACTTTTCATGTCCCTTGATTCCTTTTAGCATTTGGGATTTGATTAACGGAGAATTTGAAAGCCTGAGACACGTCTCAAATCCCCAATTCCTTGAGTCATCCAGGCAAGGGGCGGTGAGAGCTCCCTTGGAGATGCCATCCCTGCGCCTGGCGCGATGCGGCTCTTGGAGCACACTCGTGCCGTGCCGTGGGCTCCGGACTTTCTGCATCTGCTCCCCTTCTCCCATCTTGGGTGCATTCTTGCTGTGATAGACCCGCCAAAACCCCCCGCGCTGAACGGCCGTATCGCGGTGCAAAGCCGGGGAAGCGGTGTGCTCCAGCAGCTTCCTCGGTGCCACCGCCTTCCTTCCCGGCAGCATGGATGTGTCGGGCGGCCAAGCATACGGTGAGAGCTGGGATTGCGGTGGGACCATTCCGCAGGGGGCTCGGCTTCCCTGCCCGGCCGCCCCGGTGGTGGTTCCCCGCTCTCCCACCATGGAAACATCTCCCCTCCGAGGGCAGCGAGGTGACGTTAACTCATCGTTGATAACCACGCAGCACGGGTGGGTCAAGAGCTCCGCACAGCCCAGAGCTGGGGTTCCCTGCGCCAGAAACACCTCTGCTCCCAGTTTCCATCCCATCCCATGCCATCCTCTCACCCATGGTTTGCTCAAAGGCAGCAGCATCCATCATGGACAAAGGTGATTGTGTGTCCTGGACATGTCCCCAGACTCCGGCACCTTCTGCTCCTTTCCAAAGAGCGGCAGCTTCCCTGGGATTAGAGGGAAATGTCACCTGTAACAGGAGATGGGCAGCAACTGGGCTTGGAATATAGGGCACGGGGGAGAAGGAGGCTCCGTGACCCCGGCGGACACGTTGCTACAGATTTCAGGAGCGTTCCCATGGAAATAACGTCTGCTGCCGGGGTTATAGGACAAAAATAAGAGTCCAAGAGGAGGCACGGAGCCGGCCAGGGAGTGATGGGCTGGAGCTGGCAGCGGGATGCACAGCGGTGCTGAGGGCTTGGAGCATGGAGGGGTTTCGTGGGTAGGTCCCACATCTGTCCCCACTTCTTCGGCTGGGGGGTCCGGAGGGCGCTGAGGCCAGCGCAGGGTTTGAGGCTGTGGCGGGAGGTGGTGTTGGGGTTGGGAGGGTTGAGCTGGGTAAGGGCTGAGCCTCGCTCCAGGCTGGTGCCCCAGTCGAGGACCCTGGACGCTCCTGCGAAGGCTCAGCCCCGGGGCAGCAGGAAAGCAGAACCGCAGGCAGAGCCCAACCCCGATGTCGCCTCCCCGGGGGACTCTGCCTCCCTCCGGCGACCCCGGTTCGGATAGGAGCTGCGCTCCATAAACAATTCCCCTCTGAAGAGGATGCGACATGGAAAAAGCAGCACATTCCTACGATTTCTTTTTTTGAAACAAGATCCAAGGAGGATGCGGCGCAGCGGGGCCAGCTCGCCGGGCTGTCCCGCGGCGGCTTTTTAGTGGGCAAGTTAAAGAAAACAGCCTCGAACTTGTCCTCTGGCACATGGCGGGGGCTCCGTGCGTAAAGACCCCCCCGGGGGGGAGGTGGGCTGGCGTCACTGTCCCTGGCAGGAGCGATGCGAAGGGCAGGGGGAACGGGGTACTCCTGCTCTCCCGGGCCTGGGGGTCGGTTTGCAGCATCCCCCGGGCACCTCCGAGACGGGGCTGCCAGCATCCACAGACCCCAGAGCAGGAAGGGGGCTCATCCCCGGCTCTGCCGAGGCGGGATGGTGCCTGCTCCTGCCTCAGGCACTTGTTCCGGCTCCAGCGCTGGTGGTTTCCCACCTGGAATTAGCTTCCCACCAGAGTGTTCTTCCCACTGTGTGTCCTTGTCACCATTTAACGCCCTGACTGCTCTCCCTACGCAGCATGGGCAGTGGGGACCGCTCCATTCCCCCATAACGATACGTCCTGTCGTGCCCCCTGTCCACCTTCTCTGGGTTAAAGGGTCCCTGATGAGGTGCCCCAAGCACCCCTGAACCCCCCCGTACCACACTCCCAGCTCACCTTTGCTTTTGCATCACACCCCAACCGCTGGCAGACAAACCCACCTCCCCTGCCCCCCAACCATCCCTGAGGAGGTTCAGCCGCTGTGGGAGCCGCTGCCAGAGCCCCCCGTTTCCCAAATGGTGAAGGTGCTGACTCGGCAGGCCGGGCCTGGCAAGATCCCATCGGGAAACGTGACTTCTCCCTCGCTGATGCGACGTGTGTTTGTTTATCCTCCGTTCCTGGTCGATCGGGTTTGTTTGCCACGTAAGGGCCGGGGGCCGTCCCTCCCCCGGTGGCTTCGCTGGGCAACGGCCAACACGGGCGCAGGGTTATGGGTGGTCACAACAGAGGGCAGGGCCTTTGGGAAACGTGTCCCCAGTTCTGGGTGTCCCCACCATCCCGTTGCCTTCAGGGAAAGGCCCTCGGGATGCATCCTCCGTCTCCCAAAGCATCCCTGGAGGAAGCATCCCGCAAGCGTGAAGCTGGCTCCGTGTGGTCCGCCCATCGCCGAGGCGGTTTGGGTTTGTGTGGGTGATCCGCCCTAACCCCCAAAAAAGACTTTTGGGGAGATGTGTGGGGAGCCAGGCAATGAGAGGTGGGGAAAGCCCGAGCGGAGCTGGAGGACGGGCAGAGCGGCTGCCGGGGGCTGCATGGTGGGAGGGGGGTGACCGAGGCAGTGTGGTGCGATGGACGCGGTGACCCGGCCGTCCCTGCCAGGCGGGAGTTGAGGTTTAACCAGCTCCTCCTGTCCCGGTGTTTGCCCTAGAGAGACGTCCTGGCCATCGGGGGAGGTGGTATCTGCGGCATCCGCACACAGCCTTTCCCAAGGCTGCGCCCCAGCCCTCCGCCGAGCCCCACACCAAGCCCCACGCTGCGTTTTGAAGCCATGAAAACGGACCCGTGACCACATTGCCAAGGAC
>NW_010252289.1:6053-7653 GCF_000690775.1 Eurypyga helias
GAAGAGGGGGAAACAGCTCCGACACCAACCAGTGCTTCGTACTCAGCCTGACGGTTTCAGCCCCACCCCCTGCAATCTCAAATTCTTAGAAATATTAGGTAATGGGAGAGGAATACAATTTTTTTTCCTCAAATCCCTCACTGTTAAATACTATAAACCACTATAAATCATAGAATCACAGAATCACAGACTGGTTTGGGGTGGAAGGGACCTTAAAGCCCACCCAGTCCCACCCCCTGCCATGGGCAGGGACACCTTCCACTAGACCAGGTTGCTCCCAGCCTCATCCAGCCTGGCCTTGGACACTTCCAGGGATGGGGCATCCACAGCTTCTCTGGGCAACCTGTCCCAGTGCTTCACCACCCTCTGCGGGAAGAATTCCTTCCTGATATCTAATCTAAACCTCCCTGCTGTCAATTTAAACCCATTACCCCTTGTCCTGTCACTACAGGCCCTTGTAAAAAGTCCCCCCCAGCTCCCTTGTAGCCCCTTCAGGCACTGGAAGGTGCTGTAAGGTCTCCCCGGAGCCTTCCCTTCTCCAGGCTGAACAAGCCCAATCGCAGCCTTATAAACACCTAAATAACGGTGTCTTTGTGTTTTCCTCCTGGCAGCACGGGTGAGCGGCGCGGCACTGCCGGGGACCGGCTCCTCTCCCCACCCGAGGGACAACAGGCTTGGTCCCCGCGAGATGGGCTTGAACATCACCTTCCAGCTCCTCGGATTTGCTTTAGGGAGCAGAGCAGACGCCCCCGAAATGTCAAACTGCAGCACAGCAGCTGCCAGAACCAGTTCTGCGAACGCAGCAACACATTAATCCACGCTGCCTGCCGCGGGAAGAGCTACTGAAAACGGGGATAGATCCGGCAAAGCCCCCGAAAAACCCTTGTGCGACGCAAAGCCGACACGGAACGGCTGGGAAGCGGGAAGGGTTGGGTTGGTAGGAGTGGATCAAGGGGGATGGAGTCCACGAAAGCCAGCGCAGCCCCAAATCCCTGCGCTTTTGGGATGCTGTGGGTATGGGAAGCAGCTCTGTCACGGGGGTTTATGGTGACAGGTTCCATCCGGGGGGCTTGGAGCTGGCTGGGGATGGGAATGGTACAACTGGGGTCCCCCCGGCCTCGTCGTGGGGACAGGGGAAGGCGTAACGCGGTCCCCAGGCCGGGAACAAGACGGCACAAACACATCCCTCGCTGCGTTCTGGTTAAGAGCGCTCCTTCCCGAACGAGCACGTGTCTCTTCAGTAAATACTGATCTCGCCTACCAACGAATCTGAATTTGTTTACATCAGAGACTTTGAGCCAGGACTGGCAACTCTGACATAAACGGGCCGAATAATGCAACGTATCCTCTCCTTGCCGGTTGCTATGGGTACTGGGCTGTTTTAGCCCCTGTCTATAAACATTAACCGTGAAGGGGATGTGGAAACTTGGCTAAAAATAAAATACTATGCCCAAGTCTTTAAGAGGAAGGTCGTCGAGATGGTGATTAAAAAAAAAGCCCCGTGTAACGGCTCTGAAGCGGAGAAACGTAAACACGGTGTCCGCGAGGCCGACGGAAACGGAGGCTGGGCCGAAAAGAAACCAACGCTTTTAATTCCTGC
>NW_010252289.1:7664-15466 GCF_000690775.1 Eurypyga helias
TTACAACATGCGAAAAAGCGAAGGGAAACAACGGGACCGGGTGGCGGAGGCGACACTGAAAAAAGGGAGGAGACCCTCTGCGGGGCCGAGGACGTGATGCTGAGGTGGCACCGCATCCCCGTGCCAGCAGCAGCGCTGATCCCTTCTCCAGTGCCGCTGCCGGGGGCTTTACGCAGCGCTGGTTTGGGTCATTTAGAGCTTATTTCTTAAACCGTTCTGGGAGTCTGTAAACGCTGAGCCTGGGTCTGGAGCATCACCCCTGGGATCATCCCGTTCAGGGCAGGATCCAGCACCAGGCTCTTTGGGACATGCCGAGACGTGGCGGGGGTGCAGGGGCAGATCCGTACCCGGCACAGAAGGCAGAAGCAGCCCTTTCCCTCCCTCCCTTCCACCCACACCCCCTGCAAGGCAGTGAAACATAGCTGGAAGGCACTGGGTGGTGGGGAAGGCAGGCGGGACCCTCAGGTGGCCCCGGGGGAAGAGGAGGGACCGGGTGGGTGAGGAGGGGACCGGGACACCCAGCCAGGGATGGGATATTTGCAGGGTGCAGACAGGGATTGACTCATCCCCTTGGTGTTCTCCAAGCTGGGGTTTCCCCACGGGATGGCTGCCATCCCTCTGTCCACCTTTGGGCAGTGGTTTTGGTCGTACATTCACATCCACGTGCTTCTCCGTCACCTTTCTCGGAGCTGCTACAGGAGGGACGCCGCAGCTCTGGATGGGGGGTTCCCTCATCCGGAAAAGAGGGTTTTTTTGTTGGGTTTGCTGCAGGGTTTGTTGTCGGGTTTGCAGCAGTTTCCCCTCTTCCTTCCCCAGCCACATTTCAACACCCCAGGGCCGCCCTGAGCCCTCTCCATTGCTTCATCCAAGCTTTTGTTTGCTGTGGCTGCATCTTCAGATGATTTTCGGCATCAGCCGGAGCTGGGGCTTCCCCGTGCTCAGAGCTCCCTCACGGAAGGCCCTCGGTGTCTCCATCATTCCTCTGCTTGACCTCCACTCCGGGGCTGGTGCTGGGTTGCTTTTTCCCCCTGCAAATCTCCAATAATTGGTGCGGGAGGAGAGGTCGGGAGGTCCCGTCTCTTAGTGGCCCCCCATCACCTTGGTGGCAGGAGCCACAGTGACCTGGCAATGGGGACAAAGACCCGGGGACGGGGACTTCCGGCTCCCGTGGGCTGCGGCGAGGAGGTGCCACCATGCTCAGGCTGTTCCCCTGATCGCTTCCAATACCGCAGGCTGCTCAGTTGGCTCATTAAGGGATGCTGGGCTAATTAGTAGGATACAACTCAGTAGGAAAACAGGCAAACCGGCCAGCGTGAAGACCGGAGAGGCAGGCTGCGCCGAGGTATCCGAGACGCTGTTTGGCACAAGGCAAAGAGACAAGACTCTGTTAGGGACCCCGCTGCCTTTTTGGGGCAGAGCGACGGGTTTGCCGAATCCTCAGCAGCGCCGAATGCTTCTCCAACCACCAGCCGGCAGATGCGCCGGGCGCTTCCAGGGCGGCATTTAACCCCAGGGAAAGGAGCCTGGGCAGGAATCTGTGCTTCGGCAGAAGCCTTTGGCCCAAGAAGCAAGCGCGGGCTGAGTTCCTGGGCTGAGCCGGCACAAGCCTGGGTGCAGAAATGCTTCCGGCTCGCGCAAGGAGCAGCATGGAGCAGGGATGGATGATTTCCCCGTGGGGCAGCCGGGCACGCAGGCCCTCTCGCCCCATCCCTGCCGCTCGCCGCAGCACCTGCCGTGGCCAATAGCTGCTTTTTCTGGCTGATTTAGACTAAGCCTGGAGCCTCAAAGCTCCCCAGCAATTTTCCCTCGCCCTGACTCTCAAATATATAATCAAAACAATCTGGGGGTTGCTGGTTGGGTGCCAAGAGGCAGACACGACCGCCGCCATGTAAAGCCTTCCCGCCCGGGATTTTTGCGGAGGTTTGAAGCTCAAATCCCTTGAGAAGTGCAGGGAGGGATCTGGAGGAGCTGGGGAGGGCGGGTGGTGCTCCCGTCCCCAGCAAATGTGCTCGTAGTTGGGGGAGCCCGGCAAAGCAGCCCCTCTTCCCAAAACACCCATCAGCAAACATACCTGCTGCTACTTGTTCTTTGCTCCCTTCTGTTTCTGCCGATATATTTCCTCTGTGAAAGGCCTGTGGGTGGGAGGATGGGAATTTGGGGGGAGAAAGGGCAGAGACAGAAGAGAGAGGCAAAAGAAAAAGGAAAAGAAAATCAAAGCTACTGTGGGCTCTCCTTTGGGCCCAGAAACTACCCTTCCTGGGATGGCACAGCCCAACTGTTCCTGTGCCATGGCAATCCTCGGCTCGGTCTCTCTGCACTGCGGAGCGGCTCCAAGCTGCTCCCACCCAGGACCATCCCTGTGCCGAGCAGGACGAGGCTCAGCACATGCTTGGACCCCTCCCTGCATGCAGACCAGCCTCTCTGCATCTCCCTCTCCCTTGTAAACACAAAAGACCTTTCACTGCTGAAGCACAACCGCTGCTTCTGGGAATAATTCTGGGCTGCTCCGTCCAAGGCTGACGGGCTGTTACGGAGCACAATATCAGAGAAGCCCATCCAAGGAGCTACAAAACGCAAGTTCTTCTTGCAGGGTCTCTTCAGATGAGACAATAAGTCCTCTCCCTTCCTTCCTTATTGTTCTTGTAGAGGCAGAATCAGGCACCCGAAAGAAAAAAAAAGACCTGATTTTGTTAAAAATAAACAAATGCATAAACATTCCTAGAACTCAGCAAATAGTTTCAGAGAGGAATCTGCCCATTATCAAAACAATTGAAAAACAATCCTCTGTTTTCCTTCTTCCCCGCTGAATTAATTGGAAAAGAACATCTTTACTTCTGTGGTTCCCCGAAACCCCGGGAGCTAAAAGCTGGTAGAAATAATTAGAAGCTCTCCAGTTTTGCAAAGCCACTCACCCCTCGTACAGCAGTGCGATTGTGTAGGAAATTGCCACTACAGCTGTCAGCAAAAGGCCAGCTGGGCTTGCATGCCTGTTTTGAAAGAGAAGATCAGGTAAGTACATGGGCTTATGCAAGACCTGGTTTGGAAAGTGAAATGAGACGCCGGGCTCCAGGAGAGCACTTTTTTGCTCATTAAACAGAAGCGAACAAAAGGGTGGTAGGTTGGGGGTTTTTTTTTTGTACTTAATGTTAACTGTCTCAGGCAGATGTGACTTGGCAAAGACTCTTCCCCAGCCCACTTCGGTGACTTCTTTTAAGTCTGATCCCTGCACGGCTCTGCTCAGAGAGCTTCTGCTTTGATGCTAAGTCCTGAGATTATAAGGCTGTTTAATAGCTGAGCAGCTGCTTACATACGGCCATGGCTCCGAGCCAGCACGCTATAAGGGAAATGCCTGAGGTGCACGGGAAGACGGGCCACCCAGGGCGCAGGAGACACCTAGCACACGGAGCAGCGTATGGCACTGGATATATCGCAACAGCAGCCGGGCCATCGCAGGGCTGGGGATGGAAAGGGATGGGAAGATCCATGCCTGCCCTGCGAAGGGTGCTGGGGTGGGTGCTACTGGGTGCTGGAGGCTCATGTTCACGCTTAAACCTGTGTCAAGATGTTTTAGGAGCACGTCCTGTCGCCTCCCAAGGCCCAGCTGAAGGGTGGCCTTCAGGAAGAGGTCACCAGGCACGGCACGGGGGACCGATGCTGCCCCACGGCACCGTCTGGTTACGGGCAGAGATGCTTGAGGGCTGAGGATGCGATGGAGCGGCTGTTCTTTTTAGCACCGAGGCCAAAGAATCGTGCCCAAACAATCCCCATCATCTCCTGCTCTAAAGAGAGATGTCAACGTAGGCAGCAAACCTGCACCACGCACGTGGGGCCACTCTTGGATGCTTGGCCTGGAAGTGGCTGAGCAAACACCAGCCAAGGCAGCGGGGGCTTTGCGGAGGCACCGGGATTTCAGCGGGCGGGTTACAGTCCCCACACCAGAGGCTGAGACCATCCCAGGGTGGGCAAATCCCCCCCGGGTGAGAGTGGCCACACCAGCAGCCATTCCCCGCGTGCTGACCCAGCACCCACGAGCTCCCCAGCGAGGAGCGTGGCTGTGTCTGGATGGCACCAGACCTCCCTAACCTCTCCCCAAAAACACCCTTTCTGCATCCTACACCTCCAGCTAATGGCTGCAAGCATTGCCCTTAATTAGGAAACTGCTGATTGCCTTTAATTGCTGGTCTCAGCTCAGCTCTGAGGGGGACAAGAGCTGTCTGTCTGAAAAAAAAAAGGACTTAGCTGGTCCTCGGTGAGGATAAACATCCCGCAAGCCTTGTGCAAGGGGATGAGTCCTGCTGGGAAACTATGCCTTCAGGAGAGACCCAACTACCCAACCCTGGTACCCGGCCTGCCGTCAGGTACTGCCTGGCCACAGCAGTTCCTGGAGAGACACACACACACACATCTTCACCTTCTCACTGTTTCCATTTTGCCGTAAGTTTTTCCCTCATTAGGAAGCATCAGGCAAGCTCTTCCTCTCCCAACCCCCTGCTCTTGCATGCTTAGTCATGTCTCCTCCTTGATTTGTATCAGAGAGAACAAATTTGCATGATTGTTTGTTGACAGCAAGACCTCTAATTGCATCATTTGGCTGCGGCTCCAGCCCTGATTTACACAGCCTGTTGCCATGAGTTAAAACACTTCCCCACCAAAGATACACAAAGCCGTCCCTAAACAGCTAAGGCTCCATTTGTCTTTCGGGAGAAACGAGGCTGCTGGATACAGGCAACGAGGAGCGTTGGGGTGAGTTGTTTCTCTCCTCCTAGGAGCTCGACCTATCATAGAATCATAGAATCACAGACTGGTTTGGGTTGGAAGGGACCTTAAAGCCCACCCAGTTCCAACCCCCTGCCCTGGGCAGGGACACCTTCCACTAGACCAGGTTGCTCCCAGCCTCATCCAGCCTGGCCTTGGACACTTCCAGGGATGGGGCCTCCACAGCTTCTCTGGGCAACCTGTCCCAGTGCCTCATCACCCTCTCTGTGAAGAATTTCTTCCTGATATCTAATCTAAACCTCCCCTGATTTCAATTTATACCCATTACCCCTTGTCCTATCACGACAGGCTCTTGTAAAAAGTCCTCTCCCAGCACCCCTGTAGCCCCTTCAGATACTGGCAAGCTGCAATGAGGTCTCCTCGGAGCCTCCTCTTCTCCAGGCTGAACAAGCCCAGTTCTCGCAGCCTTTCGTCATAGCAGAGGTGCTCCAGCCCTCTGAGCATCTCCGTGGCCTCCTCTGGACTCGCTCCAAGTGGTCAATATCCTTCTGATGTTGAGGGCTCCACAGCTGGACGCAGCACTCCAGGTGTAGGTCCAGGACCTACTTCCTGCAGGAAAGTTTCGTGGTCTTGTAGGGCTGGTTTTGGGTGGGAAGTGTGTCCGTCCCCAGCTTTCACTGCAGCTCCCCGTGGCTGTGGGTTCTCCGCAAGAGGAATAGCGTGGGCTTGCGTCCTTCCTGCGTGTTGGATGCCCGCTTTGCCCTTTCCTCCCGAAGCTCCCGTTTTTGGGGTGATCAGTGGAGGTACTTTCTCCGGAGTGTTTGGAGGATGTGTTTTTGGCTGCCATTAGTGGAGCCAGGGATAGCTGCAGTATCCTGTGAGGGAGAAAACTGCGTTTCTCACCCCACGCGATGCCTTTGAGGCGGGATGGAGTCGGAAGGCAGGCTGTCTGGTGTGCTGCCAGGCTCGCTGATGTTGTGTGGTATGTGCCCTTACAGATGGAAATGAATCAATCCCTTGGGCTCCGATGCCACCATACAGAGCGCAACACATCACCGAGGGAGGACAAACATGCTTTGTGATTTAGGTCTGTCCAAAACCAGACAGCAAACACATTCCTCCAGCATCCCTCATTGCCACGGAGCGGGACACTGGCTCTGGCCTCTGAGGGCGGACACCTAAGATCTGAAAGCCCCGGGACCTCAGAAGAGACCTGGGACCTCCCCAAAACCTCAGCAACCCCAGCCGAGATCCCAGGGGAGAGAAACAGTCAACACCACGGCACGAAGAGCTGCGCAGGGCTTCCCCAGGGCAGGCAAGCGGTGTCCCGGTGCCACTTTGCACAGCTCCAGCAATTTGTTAACAGCAGTTATTCGTCATGCCTCGCTGCCCTTTATGGTGGCAGCCTCTTAACGAGAAAAAGGAGGCAATCACACTGTTGTCTCGAGCTGCTTCGAGCGGCTTTTGCCCAGGACTGCGGTAGAAGACCAAGCAATGCGCACACGATGCGAGGTTGCTCTCTCTCAGGGGCGAAAGAAACGGCTCAGGAGGGTTCTGCAAAGGTTCTGAGAATTAGTTCCATGCTGATCTTAAACAAATAAAATTCTCCTTATAACTCCTCCTGGTCAAATTCCTCCTTCTGTGCTGTTGTGGGGGTGCTGGTCGTCTCCGACTGCAGTGTGGTATGGGGAGGGGGGCTCATCCTGTCCTAGTTTTGCTCCACTCCCCCCAGCAATACCCACGGGCCCAGCAGTGAGCTCTGGCTCTTGTGTACATTTTCCCAAGGTCTGGACTCAATCCAGCACCGTGGGTCGGCCAGGAAGGCACAGGGCCTCGTGCAGCCAGCCCTGACACCACCCCGGGGGGGGCGGATTTCAGGTGCGGAACGAACCGCAGCAAGGCTCGGTGGAGACAGGAGAGAAACCATCAGCTTCACGTATTCCCAGGGGCCAGAAAGCGCTGCACACATGGCTGAAAAAGTAACCAGAAAGTGGCAAAGCACCTCATTTCTTCCACCGAAGCAGAAGAGAGGAATTCACACTCAGGTGCAAAATACCCACTGACAAAGGCCCGCAGCGTCCTACGGGCTGCCGAGGTAACAGAGCTTGCGGGTTTTTTTCTCCTGGGCAAATAAATAAAATGTGATATTAAATGAAAACCACATAAAACTTGTTCCAGAGAATAGAGTATATTGCTCATTTGCTGCTAAATTGCAGCCTATTCATTTCCTCCTAAGCAGGCTATTAAGCCGCGTTGTATCACATGGGAGGAGTGTTTCGGAAGTGTTATCACCGTGCAGTGAGGGGAAGGGATGTGTTGGCTTGTTTTGCTTTTTTGCAGAGCTAATTACAGGGTCAAACTGATCCCCGGTATCAGTGCCTGCCCCTGCCGAGTGACACCCGGCGGGAATTCGGCCCCGAGTGTTGGTTTTTCCACGTGCGGAGCCTGCCAAGGACCTCATTCAGCTGCAGAGCATTTGCTGATGCTTCCTCTCCCCAGCATTTGGCCGTTATTTATTTTTCTACAATTAATGCTGCAAAGCCTTTTATGACAGCAGAAGATTTTGCACGCACAAAAATAGCCAGGGAGCGAGAAGTCAGGGCATGTTGCACTTTCCATGCCATGTTTTTTTGCTGACAGCCATCCCCAAGAGTTTCTTTGGCCCCGATACAGCCCGACACCTTACGCCCCGCCGAGCACAGACCCCACGCTGGCCTGACTGTTCAGGGGCACGTACTCACATGAGGGACCAGCCCAGGTAGATGGCCGTGCTGCCCCAGTACATGGGATTATCCAAGATGCTGAAGGGAAATCTGGTCACTTTTGCCTCCATCAGGATGCCAAAATAATCACCTGCGGAGCAAACAGAGGGTTTCTGGTGAGGCTCCACGATGCTGGGAGTCACGGGGGGGGCTTTGGCACGCCGATACCCTCTCAGTGCCACAGAGCATCCCTGCCAGAGACGCAGAGTGAAAGCGAACAAGGGGTTTCGCTCCTGCAAAACCAGCAACAAATAGGTTGGCTGTTTACTCCGCCTCTGTCAGCTTTTCCGGGAACGGCTCCGTGCCCACGAGGAAGGGTTTTGC
>NW_010252289.1:15499-23282 GCF_000690775.1 Eurypyga helias
CATCCCACAGCGGGAGGCAGCTCTCGAGGTCCCAACCGGCTGATTCTGACTTTCTCATCTGAAAACTGCCCGCCTGATGCCACTTGACGAGGAAGCAAGTGCATGGGATCAAATCCATTTAATGGGGAAACAAGCCCAGCGCGCTGTAATGGTGTTTCGAGATGTTATAATCACGACCACCAAATGCCCTCATCCAGTGTCACCCTTATCTCACAGGCAGCTCTCGAGGTCCCAACCGGCTGATTCTGACTTTCTCATCTGAAAACTGCCCGCCTGATGCCACTTGACGAGGAAGCAAGTGCATGGGATCAAATCCATTTAATGGGGAAACAAGCCCAGCGCGCTGTAATGGTGTTTCGAGATGTTATAATCACGACCACCAAATGCCCTCATCCAGTGTCACCCTTATCTCACAGTTCAGAGAATTTCTCAGAATTTCAGAAAAAAGCACCTCTGCCTACAAAACACTCAATTATCGGCACGATAATGACGATAATAGGTGATTGTCATCTGTAATGAGGAAAGCTTTCAGAACTGTCAGCACCCAACCAGCTTCCCATCTACCTCGGAGTAATCCTTCCACCCCCCTGAGAGGAGCCTGGAAAAGAGATGACAAGCAAGATGTCATGCAGCTCGGAAGCGGTATTTCGGGGGGAGAAAGGGCCAGGATGGCAGATCTCTGACTTCTCTTGGACAAAGCCCAGCAAGGATTTTGCTCCATGTCCACTGCACGCAGCATCCATCAGCGTTGGTCCATCAGCCCTGGGAGCTACCGCTGCCCTGGGTCGCGTTCCCAGCTTTGCTGCCAGCCCTTTCCCTGACCTTGGGCAAATCTCCTCCATCCCTCCCGGTGCTATTGTGCACCGATCATAATATCAGTCTTTCTTATAGCACAGAGGGTGGTGAGGATTAATGTATGGTGAGAAAGTGCTCGGAAATCCAGATAAAAGGCATTACAGGAGTGCAAACTATTCAAGGTTATTATTATTACCTGGATCGTAGTGTAATTTCTTTGACCTCACATGGTGCAAAAACATTTGTTTCCAAGGATAAACAGCGCCTGCCCCATTAGACAATGCTTCTGGGCTTTAACTACAGGCCACTAAGTGAGATAATTGCCTGGTACTCATACTATATGTTCTCACAGTTACTTGGCAATGCGTCTCCGAAATTGTTCTGGTAGAAAGAACACATCACCCCCTGCCACAGCCCATTTCTGTGCTTTCTTATGTGTCAAAATGCTTCATTATACCCTGCCCGCCCTCGCCTTCGGGCTGAACACTTTGCTTCCCAAATGGCACTGGATCCGGGGAGGTTCACACAAAGCCCTGGGTCCCTGGGGCTGGCAGGGGCTTATCCGAGCCTGGCACTGCTGGGGACATGGGACCCTCTGGGCAGGCTCCCTGCATGCAAAAGCATTCAGCAGCTGGGGGGGACACAGGCAGCTCCCCCAGGACACAAGCTTTGCTGGTGTAACCCTGCCTCTAAACCCATGAAGATAAACGAACTTCTGGACCACCAGAAAGGACTGCGATGGTTTTGTGTTGAGGCCAAGGGAAAGGACCGTGTGCTGCTTTGCACAGCACCAGCCTGGGCATCTCCCATTTCTCCATTAAACCCTCAAATCTGGAATCGGGCACCTTGTCAAGCTGAGGGACTTTGGCATCCGAGTTACTTTCTTGCCCGTGGTCAGTGTAACCACCAGGCAGATGGTTTGGATCACAGCAGCAAAAAGCCCTTTGATGCACGCCACAAGGTCCCCCATGGTCACAGAGCCTGACCTGGAATGAAGCACCACCTCTGCTTCTCTCCAGAGAGCTGCTGGCTTCACCACAGCCCAGTAACAGCCTTTGGTCAAGTCTGATTTACTTGAGATCTTGGTCAGCGCTGGAAGGAATCGGACTGGGGTGCCAGACAGATGGGCTCAGACACGCAGAGCTGCCTCGCGCTGCCCTCGGACTCCGGGAAGCCAAGCCCTTGTTACTGTGTTCGTCAGGGAATAGGGCAAATGGCGAGGCAGACGGCACTGAACCGATGCCCGAATCCCTGTGAGGGCACAGTGCAGCGGGGGGATCGCTCTGTGGGCTGCTGGGGCGAGGGGCTGCGTCCAGCCGCTGCAAACAGAGGCTGGGGTGGCACGGGAAGGCTTGTTGAAGGGTGACTTGCGGGTCCTGCTGCACTGTTTAGCCCAGACTTAAGAAACAAAGTGCCCTGCAGCCACTCCAAGGCTTAAATGTGCTGCTAAAGAGGCATCTAACAGGCAGCCCTGGCACGGCCCTGAACGTGCTTGGGCGCTGCTGTTGGAAAACCCAAAAAGGAAGGGTCAAAGGTTGTTCCAGTAAGTTTTTGAATTGCTTGTGTGTCAGAAGCTCTCCCAAAACGCTTGAGCTCAGATACTGACTGTGAGAAGAAGCTGCATGCCCCCTTCTTGCCAAAGCAGGGCAGCCCTTTGCTACCTGCAGTCAGAAGTGCTGGGAGACCCTGCTCCTCCCGCCGCACCAGCACATCACTGGAACGCTGCACGCAGGAGGACGTTGGAAGAGCAGTCCCGAGTGAGTCCCGAGCAAGATAACATCCCACGTGAGATCCTTGAAGACCTGTGAACCCCTCGTTTTCCCCACAGCTGGGTAAGAAACCCTGCTGAAGAGCACTCTCCATTCGGAGTTTGCTGACTTGGACTCGGGGAGGCTTGCACAGAGCGCGGAAGCCGCTCTGAGTCCAAGGATGGATGTTGCAGGGCTCCAGCTGGGCCAGGACTCTAGCAGAGGTCCTGAGCCAGCCCAGCTGCACCAGCACATGGTCTTGGCATCTCCCCACCCCAACCCAGCTCTGTCCCGGTGCCCATTGTGCCTCGGCTAGCAGAGAGCTGGCCTTGGAGCCGCGCAGCCTCAGCCCGGTGTGCTGTGGCAGGGAGAGGCTCCGCAGGCCGCACGGATGGAGCAGAAGTGCCTGGCACGGGCCACTAACACCTGCCTCTTCCCTACCCCCAGGATACGGGAGCCACTGGCCACGCAGCGCAGAGGGGGACAGGGCCACTCTCAGCGCTTACGCTGAACCTGACTCACTTGTTTGCTTTTCCCCAGCGGTTCAAGTCCAGTGGATGCTCCTGGCCGGATGAATCAGGCTTTACGTAAACAACCCCAGGCCTGGCTGAGCTTCAGGAGCATTCAAGCAGCTCTTGCCGGCAGGTACGCCTGCGCCCAGCTGCTCTGGACGTGTCTCCGTAGGCACAGCATCGCTCCTTGGGTGATTTTGGAGGATGCCAGCACCCAGTAGCTGGGGGACAGGGGTGTAACACGGGGCTGCACAGATGAAGGGTGAGGGCAAGCGTTCAGGAGTGCTGAGCTCTATTTTTGGCAGCAGGATCTTGGCCAACTCAACACACTTCTTTGCAACTCCACTTGAAACCAGGAAGGCTTATTACCTCCCTCTCTTCTTCCTGGCGACGCTGCAGGAGCTAATTGAATTTGGTTTGTAAAGCACTTGCAAAAGCACAGCCTAAATGCAGTGTCAAAGCTGGGGCTGCGATTATTTCAGCCAGCGGGAGCTGCCCCTTCCCTTAGATATTTATTGTTCCTGTCTCTATTTTATTTTTATGAATTCCACACATACTGGCATGTTTTTAAAGTCAACAACGCTAATGGAATTACTCTCCAAATGTGAAAGCAGGCACAGTGGAAAATGCCTTCTGCCAGAAAGCGGGAGATAAAAGAATCTGTCAACGAATGTCAGGTTTATTGCAGAGGGAAGAGCAAACGAGATCCTGCCTCGGCGTGTGTCTCGAGCGGGTGGGCGCTCCGAGCAAGGCTGCCGGACGGTTGGCACCCGCTGTGCTGGTTCTGACCTGCTCGTGGGGTCTGTACTTGGGGGTCCTTTTTCCGGGGAGGGGGGGAAGCATTTGAAGTGTCAGATAATCAGCTGCTTTCCCACACATCAGGCTTGACACTGAAGGTGATGGGACTCACCGTATAAACCAGTGCGCCATCTTCTCCGTGTGAGGTGACGGCATGGCTGGGTCATGCTTTGGTATCATAATGGCAAGACGAAATCTAACAGCCCTGAAGGCAAGAATGAGGAAATTCTTACAGGCCCTGCTCTAGGCTTAAAAAAGACCCCTGTGAGGCTTAAATTATCTTTCTGGTTAAGCTGTTGAATTTCTAGTGCTCACCTAGGAACGTCCCGGTGAATCCCAGTGCTAAGAAGCTGGAGATGACAAACAAGGTCCCTACAGCCAAGATGGCCAAGCCAGAGTAGTAGGCCCAGTGGTAGTCCAAGCCCTCCAGCTTCGGCTGGCTCTTCATGGCTTCTGTGAAGCTGTTGGAGAGAAAACAAGGGCTGTTAATAGCAGCAATTCATTACTAACAACCCACCCCTCCCTAGGAGATGTGGAACTCTGGGAGATGATGCTGCTGAGGAGGACCCTTGACCAGGTCCCTTTTTCCACTGGACCTACTCAATCTCCCAACAGCAGAAGCAAGAAGCCAAAGCCTTATGAGCAGCCAAGACCTGGGGCAGCTATTTCTACTTGCAGCCCTTCTCGCTCCTGGAAATACCAACCCCACTGAGCCGCAGCATCAAAAGCTTTGCCTTGCTCCGCACGACTCACGCTCCATCGCAACCGGGCGATCTGGGAAAGACTCCCTTGCAAACGCTGGAGGCTGCGATGCGTCGGCAAGGGGCTTGAAGGGTTGGGAACAATCGGCTGGGTTATCTCGTGCTCCCACCCCCGTTCCTCTCCATCAAAATATTTTGCAGCGTTCATGTGTTAGCCACGTGCCCAGGAGTGATTCACGGCTGAAGCCTGACAGTCAGGGGGAGGATTGGAACGGCGAAAGGAAAACACTAGAGATGCGTTTTCGAGCGCGATCACAGCTCGGCTCCAGCCTTGCTTAGGCATTTTGGGTCTGACCTTCCAAATACTCGTTTGTGAGTGGAATAATTGTGACCCCCTCTTCAGCCCCTTGAACTTTGCCCGGAGCAGGGCTCAGCATCTCACGTAGCTCCCACACAAAGCAGACAACGCCGTGATTATAGAAACGCCCGTTAATAACAGTGAAAGGAGATAACAGGCCCACAGAGCTATACACAGCGTTTCTCCGCATGTTGCTGACACATGAGGTAGGAAACTTTGAGCCTTTTTTTCTAATGAGCATGCCGGAGGCTGAAATTCAAGTGGAATAACAGCTCTCCCGCACCTCCAGCCTGCCAGCGCTGGGCTAGGAGAGCTGCTCCTCGGCTGGGAAGTGCCCAGAGGCTTTCCTGGCCGCCCACTTCCAAGATGTTAACCTGCAGGGCTTGGGGTGAGGGTTTTTTTACCTGACGTCCAGCTTCCCCAAGCCCTGAAAATCCCTGGATTTCCTCTGTTGCCCAAATGAAAACTGAGAGACAATGCTGCCTGCCCACGGACATGTACCATTCGAAGGCTCAAAGATCCGATGGAAGTTACATGCACCCAGCAATGTCCAGGATGATATTTTAAACCTCGTGGTTTAAGAACCTGGATGGTATTTTTTGTTTTCTTTGGAGCTTGCTCCTACTAGGTTTTCTGTTGTTGGGGAGTTTTTAGGACCCCAGAGCAAGTCATTTAATCTTCACTTTGGACTGGAGCAAGGAAAAACACTGAACAACTGTGCTTGGGAGTGAGGAAGAACACGGCACCTTGGTGATTTACACTCTGCCCCCCACGCTGGAAATTAGAGAAATTCGTTTTCTGGGGAGCTGAGCACAGGCAGAGGAATGACAGCGTGGCCTGAGGCAACGTAAGGCACATATCCTGGGGCTGGCCCTCCTCCAGCACCCAGCACCCCTCCCTGCTCACCAGGCTCGTGTGTGTTCATCTTATAATCAGCGCTGATGGGAACATGCAAACCTGGCTGCGACATGAAGCAGCAGCAGTTGCACAGCCCTTTGCACCACTTCCCTGCTGCTGAGGATCCCCAGGGAGGCAGGTCTGGGAGACCAGCACCCATCTGGCACCCACCTGGATCCAGGCCCCCAGCAAAGAGATGGGAGAGCAGAGAGAGGTGCAGCTCAAACACAGTGCTCAGAGGCTGCTTCTCGCTCCGGAAGAGCTGGATTCATGCTATATTACATCCCTGAGGGTCATCTATCCTACACTAGTGACCTGAATTGGCCCTGGAGCAGGGGAAGAACAAAGGTGGCTTCAAGAACATGAACCAGACCACTGCGAATCACCCTCGGAGGTTTTTGCAACCAGCACGTGATGTGGTTTGCTTTGGCAAAGCTGCCTCCCCAGCTCCAGATGATCCCATCCTTCCTTTTCATGGTCGGATAGGCCTGCATTCGTTACCCTCATCAGCATGTCTTGCTCAGTCTCCCGCTGTTTGGCTTACAGCTAGAGAGGGAGGTGTTTGCATGGAGATAATGGACTGCCTTTCCCTCTAGTAATGTTTTATATCTTCCTAAACACACTCTCTATTTGCATTAAACATGATGCGCACAGGAGCCTTCAGAATTGGTAAATAAACCTTTTAAGCATTTATGATGCTGGGCCATGACAAGCAGCACGGCGTCGTCAATTATTCCGGCATCCGTGACTGCTCCTCGGCGGTGGGGGAGCCTCACGGCGCTGCATGTCACCCTCCCTGGCAGGGGGAGGACAAGGTGTTGGCCATCTCCCTTGACAGGGGAGCTAGTCATGCAGCCGATCTGTCATGAAACCAGCCCCTTCCACCATGTGCCTCTGAGTCACGTTTGTTCCAGCATTTATTTCTGGCTGCACGACGAGGCAGCGGCCCAGCTCGGCACCCAAGAGGACACCAATTAAAGCCAGGCTTTGTCCCAGTACCTGGAAACGCTTTATGTGCCGAGCGGAGCGATTGCCATGGTGAGGAGCATCCCTTGTACCAGCGCGGCAGGGGGGGAGGTGGGGAGTGGGGGCTGCGACCTACTTTAATCACATACCCAGCTGCTATCATGAGGATGTCTGGCTTTGGGGCAGGGGCTGGAAGGTGTCCCCAGCTTTGGCAAGTGGGAACTGGGGAAATGGGGCTTCCCCTGACATCTCCTCGCGCTTGCCAGCGCAAAGCGCAACACCAGAGGCACGCGTTCTCCATCCCAGTGAGGAAAAACCCAAATCCATCAGCTCTGCTCTGGCCAAACTGGCAGATTTGGCCCACTCCTGGCAGGGTGGGAACAGCCATGGTTGTCGGGCTGCACAACAGCCACGGTGTGCCGCAGGATTTTGCGCTGGAGGGCCGTTTTGCCCACCCTTCCCAAAACAGAGACGCACTTGCTCAGACCCTCAGCAGCCGCTTTGTGGGAATAAACCACATGAGCTGGAAAAAATATGCGAAAGGGTATGGAAGCACAGGAAGGGAGATGTCACACGGGTCAGCTCGCAGGAAGACAGGAAAATGCAGTGCAGGTCCTCTCGCCGGGACACGGAGAAGACAGGTGGCCAGGTCTGCACCGCAGGCAGCGGTTTATTCAACCAGAGAACGGCGATTGCAACACCAGAAAGCTTATCAAACCGTCAGCCCAAAATACATTCCCAAAGGCCTCATGGAACATGAGCACACTTGGAAATACAGAGCTTTTTTAGGTCTCTGGGCCCCTCTCAGTGGCCCACAGTGAGAATATTTTGTAATCCCTTTCCCGCAAAGGAGAGCAAAGACCTGTTCCAGCAAACTGGGTCACCCAGTGCCCAGCAGCGCTCTGTTTGCCTGATCCCCAAAAAAATCAGCTTGGAAACTGGGGCTGGCAAATGCAATTGGGGCAGAATCGGGCCAGGGGCCGGCAGGCAGCGCGGAAGCGGCGGCGG
>NW_010252289.1:23322-38425 GCF_000690775.1 Eurypyga helias
TGCTCGTCGCGGGGTTTTGCACCGCTGCAAGGTGCCAGCTCACCATGCGGGATGCCAGTCCATCCCCCATGCCCGAGGTTTTGTTCCTATTGGCAAAAGGAGGCAACGGGGGTAACACCATCCAGTGATGCCCAGCAGTACACCCCACAACAAAAGATCTTGTCCCTTTGAAAAAAAACAACCCAAACAACACTAAAATCATCCTGCCGATCCCACCGGTAATTGCTATCCCGGTCATCATCTTCACAGCTTCTTCTGCCAATAATGACTTGGCTTTTCTGCCAGTGTGAGTGTTATTTAGGTCAGTTGGGGACTGTGGCAGCTTCCCCCTCCCTCTCATTTCAGCTGCCCAGCTTCCTCATCCGGATGCCCAGCATCCATCCATCCCCCTCCCTCACCTGGATGCCTGGCATCCATGCCAGCGAGGGCAGGATGGGCTGCCTGGGGCTTTCCCCCCGGAGAGCCACCAGCGTGACTCGGAGGGGACATCGGCTCCATCGGGCCACACTCAATTCCCATCATCAAACTTGGTCACTTCTGCACAAAAGGTCACGTGGTTCTCGGTTCGATACCGTTCGCGGTACTAGCTCACAAATTAAATAGCATCGAGCGTAAAGGCAAGCGGCACTACCGGGCAGTGACAAACAACCCCTTCCCTGCGCAAAATCCCGCTCCAGGGTGGATTCATTTTCTTGGAAGCGTCAGCTCCGAGTGAGAAGCCCGTCCACGCAGGAGGCAAAACCCGGCGGGTGGCATCAATGAAGATTTCACATCGGCTGGCTGTGTGGTACCCACCGAGCTCAGCCTCTGCGCAGCTCACTGCCACGGAGGCATCACGGCTCCGGGCACCCCAGGACCCTTGCATGTGCAAAACCCCCCTTTACGGCTCAGGCAAACACCCGGAGACCCTTCAGGTGGGAAGTTCATGAGCTCCTTGCGTCTCAAACCACCTGCACACGCCTGTCCCAACACGGGGAGTTTGCCGGGGTGTGCAAAAGGCAGCGACAGCGGCTCATTGCAGAGCTGATGCAGACATGTCAACATGCAAAGATGCCAACAACGCGGTAAGACAGGAGAGAGTGACACTGGATGCAAGGCTGGGGGACAGGGAAGGTTGTCATGTCCCATGTCACGCAGATAACAGCCCTAAACAGCCAGGGTAGCGCAGACAGGGTGGATAGTTCAGAAGTTCAGGAATTGTTTTCACAGATAAGAGCCTCGGTGATGGAAGTTCTCTGCTTCTTGCAGAAAGAACATGGCTGTAATGAAAATAATCACTGCACCAAAGCAATTAAGGATGTTCGTCTTGTGTAGTTGACTAAGCATGTCCCATCTGGTCACAGGTCATTCTGGGTTGCTTCTCAGAAGCCAATACAAGGCTGATAACGAAGCTCAGAGCTGGGAAGCACCTAATTGCTTAATTGAGCTCAAGGCATTCCTCTTACACCCAAGCTATCCCTTAGGAGCATCACGGCACTGAACTGGGGACAGGACCATGGCAGAGACCCCTGCGTGGGGCGGGTGGTGAAGCATCACACAGCCCCGCTCCTCGGTGCTTTCAGCCGCAACGCCAACTCACTCCCAAAGTTTCTGCCTGCTCTGCCCTCAACTTGGAGCCTTTCAAAAATTCAGCTGCAATAAGGAAGCATGTTTTAAAAAAAGAGAGACAACCCGTGGGCTCCTTAGTGGCTCCCTGGCAGCCCCCATACACATAAAAAAGCCCCCAGAGCACCCAAGAGAGGCATTTTAAAGGCTGGATTACAGCACTGGGGGTGGAGGGACCCCCCGAGGCTGCCTTCTTGCTCGCTATCAGCAGCCAGCATGCTCTGTGCAAGCAACCCTGACCACCGCACGCAGCCACAGCTTGCACTTTGCCAGCTGGATTGCCTCCGCGGGGCTGAGGAAGGGAAAACCTGCTTCCATCAATGTGCTGAGTATAAGGGACTGAGAAAATAAAACAAAGGGAAAAGTGAAATAGTGAGAGCAGGTGAGACACATCCCTCCCGGCATCACTGGCCACTGAGATGATAGTGCCTGTGTTCTCCTCTCTGGCCAGCCAAACCCCAGTTTGGACCCGATATCTCCAAGCAAAAGCAAGGGACAGAATGAATCCAAACATCCTAACCTCACCAGGCTTGAGCAATGAGCCCCAGGCAACTTGGAGGGCTCACTGAGCTGGGAATAGAGCAAAGCCAGCGTTGATGACACCCCTGAAACATTCCCGTCCCTCCCACAGTTAAGGGCTTGCCTTGCTTGAACAGCCTCCAAAGCCTGCGAACCAGCGCTTGGGTCAACGTCAGTGCCAAGAAAAGGGAATAACCCAACCATGTTGAAACACCTGGTTAAATCAAACTTCACGTTGCAATCATCTGAGATGACCTTGGCCCATCGGAGTGGACTGGCAACTCATGCAGTTCTGCTGGGGGTAAGCTGCCCCATCTTCTAGAGCCTCTTCTCCAAAACCAAAGTCCAAATGGGGCTTTTCCAGCCTCCTGGGTTAACCCTGATGTTTCCTTCAGAGCCCGACTCACGGCCCACGCAGGCAGAGCCACCCCCAACAAGCCCCAGAGCACTCACAAACTCATGACAGTGCAGAGCCAGCATGGCTGGCGATGCCAGCCCTGGTAGGGCACTGTGGGGTCCGCAGGGGGAAAGCGAGATGCAGAGCTGGGACAGATGAGGGTGTCTCTGGCTCTCCCAGCAGCTCCCCATCAGTGCCTTGCTGTGACCCAGCGAGCCTCCCTGACCCAGGAGCCAGCAGGACCACTGGGAGCGGAGGCTGTCCCTCCATCACCTGGGGTTTTAATTAAAGGCAGGCAGAAGGCTTTGCATTACTTCCCAGATAAGCGACTGTGCCATTTGTGCAAGAGACAGCGGAGACATTGCCCAGCAAAATCCAAACCTGCTGTGTCACCAAGACATCAGCAGAAGACACACATGCCCTCTGCATTGCCTGCATTCAATTACAGTCCCATTCTTCACGAGCTTTCTTACAGTTTCTGCAATAAGCAGTAGCTGGGACAAACACAGAAGGGCAAGGGCAGGTCTCGGTGTCACTTCCAGGAAGGCAAAGCTTTTAAATACACGTACAAATTCCAATCTGAGCTCTCTGCGCTTGGGAAATTATCCAAAGTACTAAACAACCCATTAGTTCTGACCCTGGCATAACTGAATCTGGGAATTTAGTAAGAGAGTCTGTCTTTTCCTAACAGCGTTGAAGATAAAGCCTACCAGATCACAGATAAATTGCTGGCATTGAGCAAATCTTCGGCAGTAAACCTCTCTGCTGCGCTCAGAACGTCAGAGGACTTATTCCCATGGTATACGGCGCATCAGTCATACAGCACTGTTAGCTAGCACAGGTGGTATTTAGAGATCGAAGATAAGAGTTTAAAGAGACTGTTTGCTAAGTGCACAGATAATCCTGCTCTTCCACACAGGAAACCGCGGCTTCTTCCAAACAGGTTTAATTTCGTTTATGATTTTCACGAGAAAATTAAAAAAAATTCTGCTGTTACATATGATCCATCCTCTGCAAACAGCCCTCCCATCACCCGGGCTGCTCACAGGGCAGGGAAAACCGTCTCCAGAGAGTGGAGCAAGGAAACCGGCGGCACTCAGCGCTGCAGACACCGATGGCTTTGGCCACGCTGCCGCATCCCTCGTCCGTACGACAAACCCTGGAATCAACCTGCTGCTGGCTGGAGGCTTCCAACCATATAAGATAGGTTGGGGCTGGATCCAGCACTGCAGAGCTAATATCCCTCATCCCCCCAGCCCTGCAGGGACATTTCTTTGCAGGGATACGTAGCGACAGGGTTAGCTCCTTACCAATGGCTCCGCACACAGTTAAGCATCAGGATAACAGCGCCCAGGCAGTAGCAGGCAGCATGCGGAGAGCCGAAGGCTCGGCTGAGCGCTCGCGTTTTGTGCTCCCATCTGGCTACCTGAGGAGACAACAGAAAACAGAGTGGGTATGCGGGGGGGTGCGCGCTGCCCCAGGAGCGAGCTCCACGGCCTCGGCCCTGCGCAGGGACGCACGCCGTCTGTGTGGCTTTGTAAGAAGCAAGCGGGGGCTGCTGATGGGACGTGGCTTAAACCAAGCCTGGGGATGAAAGCTCCTTCTCCATGCCAGTCCCTGCTAGTGCTTGCAGTGCCCTGCTCACCAGGCTCATGGAAAAAACCACCCACACATCAGTTTTGGGAACACATGGCTTGGACAACATACATCTGACAAGGCTGAGAGCATTGCTGTGGCCACCAAAGCCAACAGGCCCCTGCCAGAGGGCCTACTATTGCTCTCCTGGAAAGAAAACAGAACCCTGAGTAGAGAATGGGCCACAGGGACACCCAGCTCTCATTTTTTAGGTTCTACCATCTCCTGCATCCAGCTGTAGGGATCACACCTGGCAGGAACAACCCCTCCTCACTCACTTCCAGCAAAGTTTGTGAGCAGTTCCCCAAGCTTCCCCCCCAGGTAAGACCTGCCAGCTTAGCCCAGAGAACTGCTCCCCTTGTACAGGCTGAACCAACTCACCTTCATTATCACTCAGCAACTGGAGCCAGTAAGGGCTCATCCGCACTCCTCACCCAGCCCGGCTGTCCCAACGCCAGCTACGCAGTCAGCATCCCCCCGGAGGCATTAGCATCCTTCACAGCACGCTTCTCTCTGGCTGCAGTTTTCAGCTCTGCAGAGCAGCAGAACCAGATGGGCCCCCACCCAAAACACCTCACAGCTGAGGAAGTACCCTCCCACCCTGGGAGGCTGCAGCACGCAGGTGGCTGGAGCTACTCCCAAAATCTGCAGGACTGGATCCACCCAAGTCACCCAATCCAGGACCCTCATTCCCAAGCTGATGAAAACCCTTACAGCTACTCTTGTTTTCCACTTTTCCTGTATCCCTTGGAAGGCTGCTGTGGTATTTATCGCCTCTTTTAGGCTCCGTTTTCCAGCGCCAAGCCTGGGGTTTGGATCAGACCCTCAGTTCAAGCCAAGCAGAGCACACCTGGGCGATGGGGCGGGAGGGGGGAGTCAGCAGAACATCTTGGCACCAATTTGCTTCTCAGACACTGCCGGCATTTCATTAGCTTCAAATGCACTTCACTCCCTCGCACAGAGCCTGGGCCGCTTCCGGAGGCACCTGCAACCCAGTTATTCATCTGCTCTGAATGCACTCGGTCGTTTGTCAGCTCTGTTTGAGCAGAGAAAGGCAGCTTTGCAGGTCCTGCTTTCTCCTCAGGCTGATGCAGAAGCACAAAGTGCTGCTGGTTGAGGGGGTGGGTGGGCTGCTGGCTTCAGGAGGGGAGACCGATGATAAACCTCTGATAAGCAGGGTACTGATTTCACACGCTGAGAGCTGATTCAATTAGTTATGCAATGATTGCTCTGAAATTACAAATCCACTCATGACAGAAAGAGCTGCTTCACTGCCTTTTTTCTGGCTGGTATAAATAGTTTGTATTCTAAATTGAATTTAAAACACTGTGCGTCATGCTGCTGCTAAAATGGGAGCTGCTGTTGGAGCGCGGCGAGAGGAAGAAATGCAGGGTGAGTTACCACCTTTGAAAAGCAAAGAGAAGTGACCATACAGGTGACTGAGTCACAGATGGAAAAATGCAGCCACGTGCCAGTTATCTGTACCAACTTCCTAATTCCCTGGAAATTATTCTGGCGGTGTTCGCCTGGATGGCAGCTCCTGGCTGGCTTAGAGAGCTTCACAAAGCTGCTCAGCCGGCGGCAGAGCCGAGGCTGAAAAGGCATCACCGCTGGGATCGGAGGAGAGAGCTTGCCTGGGAGCCATGGAGGCAGCTGTGTAATTGCCCTCGCCTTTAGAAAAGCACATCTGGGCAGCTACGGGGCGTGGGGACGTGTTTCTGAGCCCTTCGGAGCAGCAAGCTGGCTTGGCTGCATTGGGATTGCTCCCAGCACAGCCCGGCTCGTGCTGCATCACGCTGCTGTCACCTCCCCGGCTGGGACCCAGGCACCAAGTTTTATTTAGCTGGCACAGCTCAGAGGGGACCCCCAGGCTCCATCCCGAGCCCGTATGGGAGTCATCCCGAGCAAAGCGGAGCGGGAGCCTGCGTGGGGCTGGAAGCCCCGCAGCGATACTTCAGCAACAATTAATTTGTTCCGGTTCTGGTTCTATTCCTTGAACAACTAATTAGTTCTGGCTTGGTTCTAATTTTCTAATTTTAGTCATTTCTAGCTAATATTAGCCCTCGGTCGACGCACGGCTACGCAGCTGGCTTGATGCTTTTATAACATCATGAGCTGATGTGCTGTTATTTACTGACCGATGGATGCAAAATGCTGTCAGCATCCTCCACGGCTGAGACCAGCAGCCTCCTGGGAAGGGCTGTGGCCATTCCCGGAGTGCCGTTTGCTCTCCGAGCCAAAGCCAGCACCGTGCTACCCACGGGCGAGCACAGCATCGGAGGGGGAGAGCCCCACGCTGTGGCTGTGTGTCCTGGTGAGGGAGGGAAGGGAGTATTTTTATTTTTCTTCCAAACTCCAAGTTTGGAAACGGAGTTAATGCAAAGTTTCCTGAGTAACCCAAGGGTCAAAGCAATAGAAAAACTCAAGACTCCTTTCCCAAAGGTCCCAGCCCTCCGCTTTCGCTTTAGGATACTTGGTGAGGGCTGTAAGTAATTTTTTGAATGTTTCCCCCAATACTCGTTATTGAAATAAATCAACGAGCGGATGTGGCTGCAAAGCCGGGGAGTGCTCTTGGGTCCCATGTTCTGCCTTCGGCAGGTCGTTTCGGCGCTTGTCGGGGTAAGGCTCAGCCGGCTGATGTTCCCAGGGAATTGCCGCCTCTTCGACGTAAATTTGGGGCCCGATTTTCTACGTAACCGAACCAAGCCATCTCCCCAGCCGCTCAGGCAAGCACGTAAACAAAAATGAAAGCACCAGCACGCGTCCCCGGTGCCCATCCTGATGCAAAAATGGAAACGCTCCCAGTTTTCTTTTTTTTCAGGAAGCAAACCTTCCCGAGCCACCTCCAAGGGCCACAAATAACCATTTGAAAAGCAATTGCATCTCACGAACCTGCCTCCGCAGCTGATCAACGGGAAACGCTTGTTGCAGCTCCGTGAGCATGGCAAACCATCGCCTCTCATTAATATTTAGTATTTGTTTCAAGGAAATTGATTATTTTTGTCTGCCATCCAGGGAAGCTGGCTTTTGAACACGCTACATTTTAATTTGCTCAACCCCAGCTCTGAAATAGAGACTTTGTGCATGACTCCATTTCTATATGTGGCTCGCCCCAGAGATAGGGAACGAAACCAGATAGCCCAAAGGCTCGTGTCTGAGGGACATTTTGCATCTCGATGCTAATCAGCTGGCCTGTGTCCTCACATCGCCCCACCGCCATAGTATGTGAAGAAGACGGCGTGAGCACTAATGAATTGAGCCTTGCACCATGCCTGGGAGCCTGGGATGGATTAGCAGCTCCCTTCAACCCAAGGGAAACTGAGGCACTGGAGGGTTGAGGCGAGCGGCTGCTTCCCCGTTCTGTGGGGAGCAGGGCAGAGGGGCTGTGCCTGCATCCCAGGAAATCCTGCACCCATCGCTCACCCAGGAAGAAGCTCTGCCCACTTCTGTGGCTCTTGCCCTGGCCAAACTGTTGGCATCAAAAATATTCAGTGCCCAAGCCTGAGCTAGAGAAAAGATGGCAGTGACTAGATTATGCTTCACCCTACCTGTCTTGCAGTATTTGCTAGCAGGAAGGATTTTGCCCAATCACGTGGGGTCTAGGAAACAGCCTGCCAAGGGACTCACACATCAGAAATTCCACGAGAAGTCCAGAGGAAGAACGCTCAGCAGGATGAGCCCTGGATGCACAGATGACTCAGACCTAACTCAACCAAATCCTGTAGACAAAACTGACCTGAGGACATTTGTTACCTTTCTCCTCCAGCCTGGCCTCTCCTGTACTCCATACAGTACATAGAGTGGTTTAGGTTGGAAGGGACCTTGAAGATCATCTCCCCCTGCAAGCGCTGGGGCAGGAGAAACCCTGACTCTGGACTTAGGTGGCTCCACATGAGCATCTCCCGTTGTGGGAGCCATGCCCGGGCTAGCTCGTATCCCAATGGAAAGGCAGAAAACCTGACGTTACCCTTATTTCACGTATGGCGACCAGAGGCACCGACTTCCTCCCCTCTTACGAAAAATCCATTTTTCCTTTCTGATTTCCTTTCTGTCACTGCTTGGATACTGGAAAATGACCCTGCTTGCAGCTATTTACATCTGTCTAAAAGACAGGGAGGAAAAAGATACCCCCGAGCAGCCAAACTCCGACTGTGCTCCCAGGAGCGAGCAGGGAAGCAGAGCACAAACCAAAGCAGGCTGCGGTGTCAATGCACATCCAGCACCAGGGCTGGCTGACCTTTGCCGAATGCCAGAGGAGCCAGCCTTTCTGGCTGTCCCAAGTGACCGTGGAGGAAATGAGTGTGCCCTGACCTTATCCCTCCTACCGCAGACGGTTTATGGCCCACGTGCCGGCAGGGAAGTGCCGACAGCGCTGGTTGAACATCACAACCAGGCTGAAAGCTCCAGCCTGGGCTCTCTAAGCAAATGTCCGAGTGTTCGACGCTCCTAGATGAGAAAAAATTCTGCTTTCCTAGCAGACTGCAAACCTCAGGAGAGATGGGAAGGGAAACTGCAGGGCTGTTCCTGGGGAGGATCATGCACGGTGTGCGGAGGCAGTTGGGGCAGCTTGCCGGTCACAGCACCGAGCCCCCGGCACAGGAACGGCACCAGCCGAGGCTGGCACGTGCCCACGTGCAGTCTCATCCAAAACTCCGGCCCGCCAAGTGCCTGGCCCAGCACTGGGCACAGGCTTTCCGAAGGCATGTGCAGAAAAGGCCCCAGGGATCGGCGTGCCACTGGCAGCAGGAACATGATTAGCAGGAGCTCTGGGCAGCGAAGGCAGGAGAAAAAGAACAGAACAAACCACGGTTTAATTTGTACAAGCTGGTAATTATAGTTGCTATCTGTCTGAAATCTCTATTGAGTTTATTTAAATATGTTCTCCGTGAAGGCCATTCAGACAGGAATTATCAAGGTGTTGCAGCAGAGGAGATAATGCCATGCAGTTTTTAACAGATCAAGGGCTGATTAGGAGGAATTAATTAGCTGCTTAAACAGTCCTTGACTCGCTGCAGCAATTAGCTGTCACCTCTCCGCAGTCACGTTCCCCGTGCAGCAGCGATACGCAGCACCCATCAGCAGAACTGCCTTCCCCCCGCCGCCGGTAAACGCCGGGCCAGCCCCGGGTGGGCGCGTGGCCCCAGGAAGGTGCCCTAAATCCTGAAGGTTTAGCCGTGGCCGGGGCTCGGCAGATGGGGCAGTGATGCACCGGGCTGCCGTGACTCCCTCGCATCCGCTGTGGTGCAGCGGTGGTGCCTGGCGGCACACGTGCATCCCTTGTGACTCCCAACATGAGGCAGACAATGGATGTCTTCCCTCTTCCAACCTCTAGTGGCCCAGTCCCTTGTGCATCCCCCATCTCTGACATGCTATGAGCTACCAGTTCTCAGCTGTGCTCTACCACCGGGGCCGGCTGATCATCCAGCATCCTTAATCCCACGTGCCATCACTTGCTGTCCCTTTGGCAGGGTGGGAGCATCGCCCCCACCTCTGCCCATCTCCCAGCCTTCCCCAAGGCCTCGTCCCACCCAGCCCTGCCTGCTCCCAGCCCTGTCCTTCCCAGCAGGACCCATCTGCAGGGTGCAGCCGAGGTGGGCACCGGCTGCAGGGCTGGCTGGAAGCGGGTGCTACAGGTCAAGCACTAAACCATGGATGGATACGGCGTTGTAGAGCTGTCTGGGGCAAGCAGGCTGCGCTGACCCTGGCCCGACACTTTCCAGAGGCAGAAGGAGCTCAGGGCTGACCGTGAAACCACTTTCTGTCCCTCCCAAGGGAGCTGCCAGCTCCTGCCAGCACCCCTCCACTCTGTTTAATTGCTCCAGCCCCTCCGGCACGCACCCATGGAGCAGGAGCCGGGGCAGCGCTGCTTCTGGGGGCTGGGCAAACGCTTCCTGGGGAGAGGTGCAGCGGCTCGGGACTAGCAGGATCCAGAGGCTGTTATTTCTCTGAAGGCTTCTCAACTCGTAGGAACTCAATTACAGAAAGCCAGGAGACAGTAACGGAGCCCGAAAGCTTTTTAGCACGTTATTAAAGCCCTGTGAAGCTCCCGCACTACGTACCGGAGCGGCGGCTTCCAGTTCCTGCAATTAAAACACTGAAGCGATATTAGAAGAGACAGGCACCGGCTTAACGGTTTCAAGTGAGCTGTAAGACAACGCAGGACGGAGACGCTGCCCAGGCAGCTTGTAAAGGCCTTTTTAATGGTAACGCACCACGAGAAGATGCACCCAGGGAGGGACTGGTGAGCAACGGGCACTGGGAACACGGGTGACAGCCCACGCACGTGGAGCTGGAGCAGGGCAGGGACCCCCCATGAGAGGCGGGGGGGAGGCTCTGGGCACCCCAACCTAGTGATCAGAGACCTGGTGTGCCCCAAGAGACGGGGACAGGCTGGCTCAACCACAAAAAGTCTCCCGAGGAGGCTACCCCAGTTAAGTTTTTCCCGTTTCCTCACTGGTACGATGGCAATAGCAGCTGTCAGCAAGCCGCAGCCCAGCAGGATGGCTTAGCTCATCCGTGTCTGCCAAGGGCTTTCCGTTTGGAAAGGAAGGCGTTGATTTGACTCAAGGAAGACTTTTCCATTGCCTTTCACGGGCTCTGGATGGGGGTTTGTTGTTTATTCCATCCAAAAGAAACTGCAGTGGGGTTTCGGAAAGACAAGGCGGTGCGTAGACTGGGACACTGCGGCGTGGAACAGCCAGCTGGAACGACGGGGCTGTACACCCAGGTGACAGGGAGTTTCACAGAGGGGAAAACCACACGTTTGCAGGCTCTCGCAGTGGAGCCAGTGGCTTGGAAACCACAAAAGGCTGCAAAGAAGTCAGAAGAAGGGAACTACATCCACAGGCGGAGAGCAGGGTGGGCTCCTCTCCAAAACCAAGGGGTTGGTTGTGGAGCTGCGGCGCTGAGACGAGCCGGCACGCCAAACCCTGGCTGCCCACAACGCCCATCACCCAAACAAGCTGGGTAAGAGGAGGAAACGCGAGCTGGAGTGCCTCTTCTAGTCACTCGCTCCCGACGAACGCTGAGGGGGGTCAGCGGGGTCCAGTCTGAGCACTTCAACACAGGGAGAAGAGTAACGTGACTCCACTTCTTCAGGAGTGGAAAGACGACTGGTAAAGAAACTCAGTCCGCCTGCACCATGCACGAGTTTAGCCTAAAAAATAACCCGCACCAATCCCCAGTGAAAGTACCTGGACTGAAATGGCACAGGTCACCTCAGCCTTGAGTTGGGGAAACAAAACAAGCCGGCAGGTAAACAGATAAGGGTTTCGTAAGGACTAGGTACGCTTTACCTCAAAGCCATCCCTTGAGATTACCTCCACCTGAGTCTTTACCTTGAATCCACTCATGATAAAGAGCTAGATAATAAATTTCATTTCTCTAATAGTGTTTATGTGATTTATCAAAGTGCCATCTCATTAGCTGGTTGCAATAAAAACAAGCCCCTGCTTAACGTATGCCAAGGCAGCCTGGGCCTGTCGATGTTCCACCAGCCACATCCTCTCCTCTTCAATAAAAACAAAAATGACATGGAATATGGGCTGTATTTGCTAGCAATTTCCAACACAGTTTCTCCTCAAGGCAAGGAGCTCATGATTTAGGTCCGAAGAGCTGGAAGCTGAAGGCAGGTGAATTCGAGTAATCCAGAATGAGGTGTGTTAATGAATTTTGAGGGTGGGCACAGGGAGCCCTTCCGAGCAGCTCCACGAGGGTGAAGGGGAAGGGTGATGTGCTCCAGCCACAGGGAAACAGGCTGCACGGCCCAAACCGGCTCTCCCGGCCAACAAAACCCATGGAAAAAAGTATTTGAAAAATAACGATTTCTCCAGAACGCAGCACAGGATGGGGAAGGACTGGAATCCCAGCCTGGGACGTGGTGGGGATGGCCAAGCACTGGGACGGACACAGGCTGCGTGGGGGAACAGGGAGCAGCCGCGACCCACGCAGCTCCTAATCCAGCAACACGACCCACTAAAACAACATCCCAAGGTTAGGGAAAAGCAGAGGCTGCCCCTGCACAAGTATCTGGGGGTCTGCAGGAGCCCAGAGGGTGGGCGAGAGCTGCAGATGAGCATCTCGTGCACAGGTCGGGGAAGCATTTTGGTCAGTTTTGCCAGACTTTTTTCCTCTTCTTCCACGCCCAGATGACTTGGCCCACACTCAGCTTCCCACTGCCCTCAGTTTCCATCCACAAAAATTCAAACCTCTTAATTTTATACTTTTTTCTGAAGCTGAGAGTATTTTCTCTCAGCGAAACAGGTCTGATTTCGCTCAGGCAGTCCATAGCAGGCACCTTCCCAAGCCAAGCAGAAAGGTGTGTGTTGGTCTCTCAGGCGAGTGAAACTATTCTGCCCATCTCCCATCCTGTATTTACTTATTTTTTTTCCTGTTACTCATGCCCTACTAAAAAAAGCAAAGCTGGGGAAGGAGCGTGAAGTGTTATACCCAGGGCCGCTTTTCCAAAACAGGCCGTCTACCCAAAAGACCCATTTTCAAACAAAGCGATCCAACAATAGCACTGACGGTGTTTGAACTGGCATCGATTTAGAAAGACAAGCTCTTCGCTGCACCACACTGTCAGCCAGCGCTCGCTACAAATGCCACGTTACAAGACAAATGCCTCTCTTCTTTTTTTAAAACTTCCCTTCTATTTTCGCACCTGCGCTCCGTCGCGTTCTTTCCAAATCGGGGTCTGGATCCCAGCGGATCCACAGTTCCAAGGTCAAGTCCCTCTGCAATCACTGCAGGTTTCAACGCCTTGGGTTTGGTTTTAAATGTGGGGACAAAGCTTTCTATCTTCGTCACAAAGCATTTTTCCTGCTCTTCAAAGCCTTCCAAACGATTCCAAACCTCTACCTGAAACCGCTATCGCCGCTGCAAATAAGGTCAGCCTGATTAAAGAGCAGTTATTCTAGCTGGAATAAAAAAAGGACAGCCTTCAGTAAGTGCATTCCATGTAAGAAATATCCTCTTACTGAACGGAGACGCAGCTCCACTGGCTCCAGGTAAAAGGAGATTGGGGTCACCTAACGACTCTGACATTTCTGGCAGCCTCTGATTCACTGCAAAGCGACGGTATACAGCTATACCGCAGATGGCAGCTAATTCAAGTGCCTCTTTCCTCTCCCGTATGACCTGTATTTAGTTGCAGTTCTGATATGTGTTCGGGTAGCAGGGGCCGTGTGAGCGCCCAGCTCTGTCACTGTGTCCCCAGCCAGCTGGACCCACGGCCGTGCCACTGCCTGCAACCAAAAAGTGGGGCTGGATGCTGCCGTGTTTCCAGCCGGGCAGTTCTTCAAGCTGAAGTTGCCCATGGGAGTGGAAATACTTTGGGTCTGTTGTCGTACAGATTAAACCAGAAGCTCTGGCTCACCCTACCTACAAGAGTGAGGAGAGAAGGGGATGGAGAAAGGCTGGGGACAACCAGCAAGCAGAAGCCTCTCGAGACGCAAATGCATCAATCAGCCCACAAACACACAGCGAAGGGAGAAAAAGCAGCGGAGCCAGCCCAGCACCGCCCGGCATCTTGTGTTTGATGTGAGGGTTTTCAGACCCGGGCATCATCTTTGCCGTTTGCTCTCGTTAATGGGTTTGCTTAGATTCCAGCTCAGCCCAGCTCATTAGCCACACCACTGAATCCGACACTAATTCTGGATCGCTCCTATTGCTACAAATAAATAATAAAATTGCCTCCACGCAGGGGTTGTTTTCTTCCTCTCTCCCCCTAATGCAGGCCTGGTAGCATCTCACGTATCCGTTAATGAAGTCCATTATATCCAGAGTTTCTCAGCAAGTAAAAATTACAATCATTAGCCAGTGACTGACGAGAGACAGAAACACCATTTCTGGCCCGGCTGGCAATAACAGGACGCCAAGTACACGTCCCAGCGAGTCGAGCCTCGCTCTCCCGTACTATGGTACCCAATGTTCTTCATTAGCATCTCTCTTTTTAATAGAGCAAGACAGCGTCCTGCGGCAGGTCGCAATTACACACAACAATTAATTCAGGGAGAAACAATGACGGGTGTCGCAGAGGCACATTTCTGCAGTGGGGTTGTCAGAAGGTGAAAGGGAAGATGATTAGGAACATCTGAAAGCCCTAAAACCGAAAACAAAACAACCAGAGGCACAAGTGCCATGGTAGAGGAGACTGGTTTTCTTGTGAACTGCTACGTAATTTTTGGTTTAAATAGTAAAGAAACACAGTTATTCTTTTGGTTGTAATACCCCAACGATCAGGACCGGCAGTCTCGGACCAGGACTTCCTGTGCCATTTGCGAACAACGCACAAAGCCATCTCGGCTTCTCCCAGAGCTGCAGCCGCTCTCTTGCTGCCCTTTTCTGAAATTAGGGTTTAATTCTCTGGAATAAGTCTGCTAATAAAGACTCCCAACACACCCATCCTCTGGACAGCGTGTACTCGCTCATCGCTCCCCCGGGGGCTGTGATGGGAGGGGAAAACGGGCAAAGGGGGGAGAAAAAAAATAAATACGCCTCGCAAAGCACAAAATGCAAGAGAAACCCAATACCCCTTCGCAGAGTAGTGAGAGTTCGTTGGAAAAGAGGTACTGGGTGCACCGGCGGAGCGCCGATTTTGGCTGGAGGGCCTCCAGTCCTCTCGCCGCTCGACATATCATGTTCCACGCTCTGTGTTAAGCCTCCCCTGGGAACATTTCCCACGGCACCGAGGACACGCATGTTTGCGATGCTGCCGTCGTCCCAGCGGCCAACAATAGAGAGGGACAATTTGATCTTTATGCAACGCGGGCAGCCGCGCGCTCTGTTCCCCTCTCCTCGGGGATGAGATGTTCGAACGGCGCGGCACAACAAGTAATAACAACCTGAAGGGTTAAATACAACCATCAGACCCTCAGGGGGGTTCCTACAAGGAAGCTGGGGGGGACTTTTTCCAAGAGCAGGGAGTGACAGGACAAGGGGTAACGG
>NW_010252289.1:38567-44654 GCF_000690775.1 Eurypyga helias
GTGGAAGGTGTCCCTCCCCATGGCATGGGGTGGCACTGGGTGGGCTTTAAGGCCCCTCCCCACCAAAACCAGTCTGTGATTCTATGGGTGTAACCACGTGCCCCATGGTATTTGTTTAATACAAGGAACATAACCCAAAAGCCCCCAATCACCCCCAAACCCAGTGATCTGCACCCCAGGGAAGCTCCTTCCTCATTTTGCAGCCTCAAAGCCCGACGTTGAGAAGCACATAGGAGCCCTGCCATGCGGTGCTCAAACCCTCTCACAGCCTTCGGCTCCACACGTGTCCCAGAGCCCTGCACGGAGGTGGATGAGGGAGGCTGAGCAAATCCTTCCAGCTAAGGACCCTCACACATCCCCACCAGGGACCAAAGCCTGATGGATACAGGGAGGAAAGTAATGTTCCTTGTTCCTCCGTTGGGCAACGCACTCGCTTTGGCTTCTGAGTACATCAATCTCTGGCAAATGATTGCACGACAAAGTCTCGAAATGAAACTAATTCATTGCTGCTCTCCAGCCTCGGGAATCCAGTGAGTAACTCTGTAGTCATTAAAACAATGTCCGGGTAAAAATAAACAGGAAAGTGCACTTAATAGGAATTCTTCGTAGTTCAAAATATGGTATCTCGTCTGAGGTCATTCAGTTTTTTAATAGGAACAGCCACGCGTGCCCCACGGTGCTGTGATCTGGTATTACTCCGGTCCTGCTACGGGCATCCACTGCGCTCACAGACGGACGGACGGGGGATTTTTTGCTCAGTTCAAAATCCTCCCCGGGATACTGCAGATCGAGCATCTGCTGTTGGACTCAGGGCAGAAAACACAGCTCTGCGGGAAGAGGCAGGAATAGGAACACAACTGACTACGTGGGGGGATTGGGGGTCCCTCTTCTCTTCACCCAACAAGACTGACAAGGAAGAAGCTCAATTTTTTCTTGCTAAAAGGGGCATTTCTGTGGCAAAGGGGAGGCTCTAACCAGTCACGCTGAGCGCCAGGCAGGCACAGAGCTGATGCTGGAGGAAGGGCAGGAGGCGAGAAGAGTAGGCAGGAGTGCTGTAAAGGATCCTAAAAGCTGCATGGACATTTTCCTTCCCTGAAAATGTCTTTGTGCTTTTATGGCAAGGAGCTGCTACAATTACAGCTTCTTTTATAAGCGAAGCACAAACCAGATAATGAGCAAACCTCCCACCGCACAAAGGAGGTGACGAAGACGTTCGGTGAGCCCTGACGGTCAGGCTTCCCCGCCACAGCCGAAGGCAGAGAAAATTGCTAAAGCCCATCTCCATTTCACCCACTTCAGGGGTGAGAGCTGCTCGCAGCCTGCTCTTTCTTCCCAAAAGCGCACAAAGGATCACACCAAAAATGATTGTGCCTACACAGGCAGGGAGTGAAAGCCCTTCAGCCAGACAAAGCAGCAGCTCGCACGACTCGACCCGAGAGAGCAAGCCCACGGCTGCATCCCTCCTGGTCTGGAGGAGGAAAGGGAGGGAACAAAAAAGGGGTTGCAAGGAAAAAATACCAAGCAAGATGTTGCCAAATCCAATGCACCACGGAGGTTCGTGATGTCAGTGACACATCAGGAAATCAAGAGCTCCCACCAGCCTTCCTCTCCCTGATCCCAACGTTGCAGGGAGATGGGGGGCGTCTGACGAAGCCACACGCAAGCGCACAAGCCTGGGGCTTCCAGCTTTTCTGGCCACCAAATTCCTAATTTTCTAAGAGAGTCGCCTCCCTTTCCCTGCATGTGAGCAAGCATGGAGTTTTCGATAGCTCATCAGGGAAAAGAAAAATCAGGCAGTGGCTCGCAGAGTAGGGCTATTTCATCCCACTCCTCAGCCTCTCCCCGGGTTGGGGCCACCCTCCGAAATCAAAGCCGGTGCACCGCTGCTCCCATCCCTCGGCAACGTAACCATCCAAAGCCCCTGCCCGGGTACGTTCTACGCCTGTAGCTCATCAACGTAACACATCAGCACCAGCTTCCAAAAATCGACTCTTTCTCCCCAGTTTGGGGCTCTAAAGCTTGGCCAGGACGCCTTAGAGAGGGGAATGTAAGGGAGCTGATGGCAGCCCTGGGGCGAGTGCAGATTCTTGCTTGCTCTAATGAAGATGAGGCTCCTAATATTTACCGGGAACCGGCACCCGCCCCGCGCTGCCGTGATCGGGCTGCCCGCCCAGCGCTGCCGTGATCGGGCTGCGAACTATCTGGTTTCACACTCAAGAGAGCAGGGAAGTGGGATGCTCCTGCCAAGTGCCATTTCCATCTACCTGTGTCACTGGGGACACAATATAGGTCAGAAAGAGAAGGAGGGTTTTGATTTACTGATTTACTAATCTACTACCCATTTGCTACTGCCATGTGAGCAACTGGAGATAAGTGTTCCCTCGGAGTTCATCAAGGGGAGAGAAAATAGAGAACACGAGGGAAGCCTTTTCTTTCGGGTGCCAACCCTGTGTGCCACCAGCCTGCCCCATGCCAGACCCAGCACCCCCACCGTAAAACCCCAGCGCCTCCCTCCCGCCCCACCACGAGTCTCCAGGAAGGCAGAAGATGCAATTGCGTCCTGATGGAAGCCGGAGAGCGGGTCTTACGGAAATAACCTCCCAAGAGCACCCAGCAGACTGTGCGTCTCTGCATTTCTTCGTCAAAGCAGCCTATTTCGGGAGATCCCATCCTTCTGGGAACTGGGCAGGCTTCTGCTAAACGGTCTGTGCCGCGGCACAGCCGGAAAACACCCAGCTCACGTCTGTGACTGCGGCAGGCACGCAACCCGGGAAGCCCCTGTCCGGCCCTCGGACAGCCAACGTCCTGGGGGAGGCGATGGGTTTCCCCACTCAGGGCTCCCGCGGCTCCCGGCCCCTGGGATACGCACAAATGCTGTCAAAGCCCAGAGCCACCCGGGAGGACCCACCGCCTTCCACGCCTGCTGGTCTGGGGAGATCAGACTACTTTCTCTTTTGCCTCCAGCTGCATCTTTTGCCTTGTCCCGTGGGATGCAGGTGGCCATAGACTTGCCATTTTATAGACTAACGTCATGGAGAAGCACCTCACCGGCAGGAGAAAGTGTCTAGCAGTAGCATGGCAGGATAGGGATGGAGTGGGACAGAGAGGAAAGGGCCTCTTCCAACTTTCAGGGTCTACAAAAAATCCTCTGATGTATATGGAAACACGATTCCTGGCTTAAATAAATTTTTTTCAGCTTTTGTGTGTGTGATGATTTATTCCAGCAGGACTGCCAGCAGCCCGCGGTTTATTTTTAAAACACTAAACAAGAAAAGTCCAGCATATACAACAAACGCCCTGGGTTTCTAGAGAAGCGTTCTGCAGAAGCTAAAAAAAGGAGGCTGCTTTTCGAGTCAGCTTGGCCATCATCCATAGGTGAGAGACGGAGCTGACCTCCGTTTAGAGAGGCACGTCGCACACCAGCTGGATCCCAAATTCACACAAGGAATGGGTACGGAAACGGCTCGGCTGCCCAGGCACACCCTGCCTTGGCAGGGACGCGAGCACGGTGGCTGGGCTGCTGCTCAAACGACTGCCATCGCCTGCAGCCCTGAGGGCTGAGACCCAGCCTGGCTCAACACACAGATGAAGCATCTCAGCTCGCAGCTGCCCGGCCAGGCTGGGCTCCGTGATCCGCCCCCACCCCAGGCAGCTCAGCCTGCAAGGACATCGTAGAGAGATACTGCACGGCTTCGGAAAGAGGATTCAGCTGCAAACACCCCCACCCCTAGCTGGGAGGCTGCAGGGAAGTGGCACTGGGATGAAGGATGTGGCTCTACCTCAAGGTGACTGCTCCTAATTGTGTCACTCCAGCTGCCAGGCCAGAGGATGCGACCCAGTTTCGGTGCCTGTTATGTGGCTCGCAGCGGCGCCCACACGCTGGAAAAGCTAAATTTAGGAGCCAAACGGGCACAGTGTTACACACCCGGGCAGGACTCACTCTGTGACGAGACGGCCGGAGAATCGATGCCGTCTGCTCACCGCACGCGTTACAGCATCGCTGCAGAGCCCTCGCCACCCGAGTGGGAAGCGTTACGAAGTCACTTGGAATAAAATTGCCACTAAATGGTGTTTAGGGGAGAAAAAAAAATAAAGCAAGCAAATCCTCGCTCTTTCTCAGGCATTGTAGGAAATGAAAGCGGCTATTGCTGCCTGGTAGAGAGTTCAATTACGAATAATACGCGTTCTCTCCCGGCACAAAGGATGAAAGGCATCAGAGCTGGTGGTGACATTTTAAGACCGGAGATGTAAGAGCGAATCCGAGCCTCATTGCAAGCCCAGCTATACCCCAGTAAAGAAACAGTCTCTGCAGTCAACTGCCTTGCAGCGTAGCTTGAAGCCCCGCTATTGATCTAGCATCTGTTATAAGCAGATAATCATCATCGCTGTGCCGTGGCTTCTACAGCGGGATCTAAAAGCGCTTGCCCGAGGATGGTTGAGGGCTGGGTTTGTGCTCTCACCCACGGCTGCAGGCAGGCAGAGGCTTGTGGGGAAGCCCACGAAACTCTTGCAGGTTTACAAATTCTGGAGGCCAGAAAAGACCATAAAATCACCCCAACTCGTTCATCTCCAGCCCCTGCACAGCCATTTCATACCCCGCAATTTTCTTTCCCCAGAGCGGTGCTAACACGTCCTTCCCTTCTGTAAGACAGACAGCAAGAGCTGCTGAAATCCCTCAGCATCCAGCATCCTGCTCCCCGGGAGGTTTCTCGGAGCGTGGCTCGCTGGGGTGTGAATCTCGACATCCCCCGAGTTCCCAGCCACTTCCCAGCAGCGTGGGGATGTCTGGGGCCAAGCACCTTCCTCCGAGCTCAGCAAGAAGTGGTCAGAGGTAGGTGAAATCGGGCTGCCAGGACCTGCAAACAACCCCCTCCCCGCCAGCACAAGCACTTTTTATCCACTTGGCAGATTCTTCCAGTCTCCAAAGGAGGAGAAAAGGATGGGAAATTAAAAATAAATGAACCAAGAGATATACATCCATCAGGAGCCAGGCGTTGTCAGCCCAGGTCCCTGTGCAACTGCTTCTTTAATCAAAACCTCACGCAGTTTGAACACTTGACAGAAGTCTAGAGCAGAGATCTTGTTACCCTGAACAGGAAAAGCTGCAACCTTGAAGAATAACATCACGTTTGTCTGATGGGGCCTATTTTCTTTAAAATCGTGCTAAATTATGCTCAGCCCATTCCTAACAGTGACATGTGAGGTGTCGCCCTACAGACTGCGGCGAGATGCCGGGGTGTCTGGGGGGGGTCACTGGAGGTGAGGGGAGGAGCAAACTCTCAGGTGGCAGCTGAAGATGTGCCATTTCTAAATTGGTCCGTGACGCCAGCCGTGAATTTTTAAGAGGCTCAAATCAAGAAAAGGATTGCCGATGGATGTGCTGCCCGGTTGAAACTCACTTGCGTGGTGACAGACGTCAGACTCCCTGGCTCATGGTTATGCCACTTGCCTGTTTGCTACTGAGTGTCAGAAACCTTCCAGCTTTCTAGAAATTCCCCGTATGCCAAGGCTCAGCGAGCTCTTTAAAGCCTCCCGCATGCAGGTTATCTGCCTCTCCTGGCTTGAAAACGTTTGTCCCCGAGGAGTTGCTATTTAATACCTTCCTTCGTTACCAAGGGATGGGAAGTTTCTCCCATCGTTCTGTGGCTTTCCAAACACAGATGGGATTTATTGAAGTTTCTACTGCTCTGACCTCATTAATGTTTTACGGCACGGCTCCAGCGACGCGCCTGCTCCTCGCCGGGTGCCCCTCGACAGCCCCGTGGTAGCCCAGGTCTCCCGGCTGCGTTGCACATCCTCGGGGAGTTTTAAGCGACATCATCCCCCAAAACGGTTCCGCTGCTGCGTTTCGGGGCCTCGCCTGCACTGTGCCTCACACGGGATCGTGGCTCCCAGCAGCTCCTTTCGTAACAGCCGCGGTGGGTGGGAAAGCAGAGACGGCATGAGGAGGAGATGGAAAAAACACAGGGAACAGTGCAGGAACACATCCAAGCTGTGCCATGGAAAATGTAACCTGGGGGCCACCCGGGGACAAGAGGGATTTTAATTGGCATGGGGGGGGGAGGGGAAGCAGAAGAGGGGGTGCGA
>NW_010252289.1:44708-45206 GCF_000690775.1 Eurypyga helias
GGGGAAACGCCGCAGGTGACCCTGGGGGGACATTCACGGTACTCCCTGGCACACGCCTGCAGGGAAGAGGGTGGGAATGGGGAGTCCTGAGGCTTTTTTGGGTGAGCTTTTCTCCCCTGTGGAGAACAGGAGGGAGCATCAGCACAGCCTGGCTGGAGTCCTGCAAATTGCCCCACTTAGGCTCTGGTCCTCTAAATTGCTCTCTTAACCGAAGTACATAAATCGACCCAACGAGCACCAGGGTTTTCTCCAAAGCCACGCTTCCCTGAAGCCTTCGGAGATCATGCTTCATCCCCAAACCCTGCAGGTTTTGTCCCAAAGAAACATGCCTGGTGCTTACCACGGCAAACACCTCGCTACGCTCGAGGCCTCGAGATGCAACTCTGCGTCGGCCAAGCACCGCACGGGGCCAGGGTTTCCCCACCACATATTTATTCAGAGGCACTGCACAGTGAGGACAACCCGGCGCCAAACTCAGAGAGGCAGACCTGGCCAGAG
>NW_010252289.1:45223-49950 GCF_000690775.1 Eurypyga helias
AAGACACTGAACTAAATCAATGCATCCCCACCCAATTTCTACCCAAATCAGGAATTTCATGCACAGAATGTTTTTTGAACAAGGTCCCACATTATTTATTAAGCACAGAGAGCAGAGTGCTTGGCACGGCACAGAAATCCAGCCTTTGCTCTACAGCTCCTGCGAGCCCGAAGTAATTCAGATGCAGGAGCAATCTCAGCTGCTGGGAAGGAACTCAAATACCAAAAGACAAAGGCAGCCTGTGCAGGGATGTGGAGAAAGAAGAGCTGCTGGCTGGGTGCAGGCCAGGGACACTGATCACATGGAAAAAAGGATGGGGAGGAGATAAAGGAAGCAGGTCAGGGAAAATCCAGGGATTTTCTTGGGGCCACTTTTGTGAAAATGTCCCCGAAAGCAGGGACATGCTCAGGGTGGCAGCTCTCACAGCCCCCCTAGAAGAGCCTTTCAGCCACTCGCCGGGAGATGCTGGGGGGTCCGGGCAGAGCAAGCGCATGGATGGAGACTGCTGCAGCCGAGTGCCACACTCACCCCCCCAGAGCTTTCCACCACCCCCCCAGCTCAGGTTGCTCACTGCAAGGCCAGGCAGAGATGCCTTCTGCTCCCAGGCACAGGCTTCGCAGGTCTTGCTTGCAGTGCCACCTGCCGCCAACCGCAACGCTGGAAGGGGACAACAGCAACGCCACAAACTTCCTGCTGTTACATCAGCTTTCCCTGTCCTTTAACAGCAGCCAAACTCTTGATCCAAAAAGCAATGCTATTTCCCAAGCTGCAGGCATCCCACGAGTCGCAGGCGTAGCAGCAGACGCTAATAAAGTACTTTTTTCTTTCCCTTTTATGCAGTTGCTCGCTGGAGCCGGTCTCTCTCTCCCCCAGAGACCACATCCTGAATCTTCTTGTTCACGGATTCTTTATGCTAAATGATGACTCCACGGTCGAAATAATGTGGCATACTCTAGTTCACATTTCAGACACCGTGAGACTTTTTAATAACAAGTTGCATGAAAAATTAGGGAGGCTGCAACAAAGAGCTCCAACAGAGGTTTCCAAAGTGACTCACAGCCAGGAGAGCCTCACTTTTCCAAAGCCCAGTGTGAGACAATCTCAAGAGCCCCCGCACCCAGAGAGAGCCGAGTCCTCCCCCTCTGGAAAAACAAGGCCTTTTTAAGGAGGTTTCCTCAGGGTGAGAATCCCTGCGGGGAGGTCTGGCGGCCGGTTTTGGGAATCTTGGCTGAGATGACATCCCATTCCCGTAAGCGCTGGCGGGATGATGGGCTCACCCTGCACCTCAGCTGCACGAGCAAGGGTGCTGCGGGGTGGGAGTCACCTCGTGCTGCAGCCGGCCTGGGTGCTCTGCTCAGCACACTGGCTCTGCAACACCCCAAAATGTGGCCGGCAATGCCAGTCGCTGCTTTTGCAGGGAGGCAGCAAACCACAGCAGTAAAGGGCGGTGGAGACGCTTCCAACCTCAGCTCCCGGAGCGCTGTGGCACTCACGGACAGCGAGCATCATCCGTGCACAGGTACCTCCGCTCCAGCTTAAGGGAGGCTTGCTGCCAGCTCTGCAGCTCTTTGCCAGGGTTTGCAGCTTGATGGAGGGGGAATTTCTTCAGGGTAACTTTTGGCTGACCGCTTCCCAGCATCCACACAACCAGATGCCAACATATTTCAAGAGGAAGCAGCACGGAATATATCCCATAGAATGCACCCACCAAGGGCTAATGCCATTTCTGCTCAGTCCCAGTGGTGACCAGTGCCTGGCTGCTGGGGCGGGAGGTGCAGCAGTAGGTGGCTGAAGGACGGATTTGCTTGCTCTGTCCCCCCTCCCAAGCTCAGATCCTCATTCCTTCTGCATCCACACTGGCTCCTGCCTTCACCTCCTCTGCGACACCTGTCACAGCCAGCCCTGGCCCCAGCAGCTCTCCCTGCAGCGCAGCTCCCTGCTCACCCACGTCTAACACCTAACAACGGAGCACCGCTCATCCCGGCCCAACGGACTTCCCAAAAAAAGGTTTTTCCTCCAACGCGGCCCGAAGGAGATCCCTACACAGCTGGCAACAGAAGGCTAAAAATAACGGGGTGGTGAGCACACAGGCAGCTCTTACCACGTTCCAGAAGAGCGGGTTGAAGGCGATGGAAAGGACAGCCGCAATGAAGCCGGAGTCGGTCACGTCCACGTAGCCGAAGAGCCGCGCCATGGCTGTCACATCCACCTGGGAAGGGAGAGCCTGTTACTGGGGGTGCGGATTCCCACGGGAGCACTGGGCGTTGCTGCTGCGTACGGAGCACTTCATCTCAAACCAAATCCATCAGGGGCCCTGCAAGAGCGGACGCATCTTTCCGCGGCCCCAAGCAACGCGTCCTTACGGCTCCCAAAGCGCGAGGTCAGGGTGCAAAGCCAAAAAGGATGGGAGCTTCTCCAAGCTGGCTCCCCCCACACCTTATGGGCACCGGGCTCCCCGGGAGCCCCGCGTTTGTGGCAGCGCCCAGAAGGACAGGGGCGCTGTGAGGACACGGCTGGTGTGAGGACGAGCACCAGCCCTAAGGGGCAGCTGCCAACCCAAGCGTGTTTCCAAGCCGCGGGGAAGGGAGTCCCGTTCCACAGCACCTCGGCATCCCCAGGGACAGAGGACTGTCCCAGGAACGCCGGTCTGCGCGGAAACTCCAAGCAATGGACTGTGTCAGCCTCAAACTTGCCTTCCATAAAGTAAGACGGATGCAAACAGGCTCCACAGCGAGGGAGGGGGTGAATTTGCAGTCAGAAGCGGCGAAAGACTTTCCTCTCTCATCTACTGACAACAAAACCCCTTAAATCTCACTTTTTCCCCCTTTCTCCTTTTAAAAAAGATCTTTTTCCCAGGAGTGTCCCCGACATTGTCAGCACTTTGACGTGCCACAAGCCATGCTGCTTCTCCCTCCTGCCCACTCTCCCTGCAGTGGTATTTGGATGAAAAACAGCCAGGGCCTTTTTTTTTTGCCAAAAACTTTGAAAACAAAAGACAGAATAGCCCAGCCCAAGCCCTTCCCTCGCTTGAATCAAAATCAGGACAACATCGAGACATGGAAGGTTTCTGCTTCCCAAACACAGCTGTGTTTGCAAGTCCTTTGGATACCAGGGAACCAGAAAGGTTCGAAAAGGCATCAGCTCTACCTCACCTGCCCAGGAGAGAAATTCCCAGTGGCTCCTCACAGGTTCTTGGGAGGAATCAGAACTGCACTGGGATTCACGGAGATGGGCTGCTAAACCTGCCGCCTCTTGCAGCCAAGAGCAAAGGCCCTGGGAATGGCTCCCACGCTGTCCGGGGGCACATCCAGCCACTGCGGGTGCCTCCTGCACAACCACCGGTGCAAAGTGCAAGAGCAAAGGCCGCACGGCCCTGGGGACATGGGGACCCTCCCCTGGGCTCCTCCATCCTTGGGACACGGGTGCTGGCGAGGTACAAAGCAACAGCCTCCAGGGCCTGATCCTGACCCATTTTCCCCTCCGGCCTCCCCTCCCTTCACTCCCGAGCAGCCCTTTGCCATCAGACCTCGTCCCTTCAAACCGAGCGCTGTCAAGCCGTAACCTCGGCACCGAGACAGCCGCTGGCGCCGGGGCCGAACTGTCTGGTCCCACTTCAATTGCCATCCCGTGGGACCAGGACAGCTTCTTTCCTCTCGTTTCGTACGGCGCTGAGCACACTGCCAGCACGGGCTGAACAAAAGCTTCTTGACCTACTAACTCCTGGCTGGCAACAGCGTTAACACTGCACTCACCTTCTTTTCTCCTCCTCAACATCCAAATTCGCTGCTGCCAGCGGGAGGCAGATTGGCCTGTGCCTAGCGTGTGCTTTTAGAGATAAAAGGGGAGCCCATTAGGATGAGCTGTCTCTGGAAGCCGCTGGGACAGTCACGTAACGGGCACAGAACATTCAACTTTCCCCCTTCCTCCTCGACGGGTGATAACGGTGGCAAACGATGCCCACATGCCTGCAGCCCCAAAGCCAGGGAGGCACAGAGCTGCGTGGGCACCTGGGTGAGGGGGCACAGGTACCCAAACAAGAGCTGATGGGCACCTGGGCAAGAGCTCCACGGGCACCCAAAGAAGAGGTGCATGGGCACCCAGATGAGAGCTGCATGGGCACCCGGGCGAAGGGAGCATGGGCACCCAAACAGGACTGCATGGCCACCCAGATAAGAGGTGCATGGGCACCCAGACGAGAGGTGCACGGGCACCGCATGGGCACCCAGACGAGAGCTGCATGGGCACCCGGGCAAGAACAGGATGGCCATCCGGGCAAGAACAGGATGGCCACCCGGACAAGAGCTGTATGGGCACCCAGGTGACAGGAGCATGGGCACCCAAACAGAGCTGCATGGCCACCCAGATAAGAGGTGCATGGGCACCCAGACAAGAGCTGCATGGGCACCCGGACAAGAGCTGCACAGGCACCCAGAAAAGTGCTACATGGCCACCCAGATGAGAGCTGCACAGGCACCCAGACAAGAGGTGCACGGGCACCCAGATGAGAGCTGTACGGGCACCAAGGCAAGAGCTCCATGGGCACCCAGACGCGACCTGCACAGGCACCCTGACAAGAGCTGCATGTGCCCGGGTGGGCCGTCAGCAGCACCCATGGCACTCCCGTGCAGTGCCAGTGCCGTGGGGCCGAGCGCGCTGTCGTGCCCTGGGCGGACACGGGCTGGGGAGGGCAGCGGGTGCACCTTGGGCACCGGGTACGGCGCATCCCC
>NW_010252290.1:0-1216 GCF_000690775.1 Eurypyga helias
GCGTTGCCTCTGGAGTGGGTGACCCGGCCCGAGCCCACACCTGGGAGCGGGGTCGCTTTGCCACTGGGGAGCAGCTGTGGGTTGGCCACCAAGAAGGTCATTCTTGGCAAGTGGCTGGTGGGGGGGATTTGGCTCCTCTCCTCCCGGGGCAGGCGTGAACTCGCAGGTTTCACACGTGGTGATAGCGTCATGACTAACGTACCCACGCCAAAGTACCGAACGTTCCCAAGGGCTGGATGCTTTTGCCAAGAGGAGACTTTCACGAGTGCACGGGGCAGCACACTGGGAAGAAGAGAGGCGGGTTCACCTTTTTGGTAGCGTTCCTGCTTCAAGGAGCTGCAAAACTTTCCAAGCCAGCCGTGTTGTCCAGGCCTAGACTAACACAAACAATGGGAGATAACTAAATTGCCTTTTTGTCTCACAATCGCCTTCTTCTTCTTCTTTATCCCAGTCACCTGAAGAAAGAAAGCGACAAACCCCTTTAAATGGACTCCTACTGTCAATGTGACATCATCATGTCTTTCTCTCAAGAGGAGCAATCAATCAGCCAAATCCTGGGGGAGGGGAAGCTGCAGAGTGACACATCCTGATCCCACCATGCAGTGGAGTGCAAGAGAAGACCGACAAAAAGTACAGGATGGCATCCTGGGAGCAGAAAGTGGAGGAGAGAAACTGGGGAGGGACTGCAACGCCACTGACAGAGACGGAACGATTTGGTACGTGATTTCAGCAGAGCTCTGAAGCAAACAGAATCAGCATTGCACAGAGCTCCGAAAGACAAAGACTGGCGTGAATTCAGGGTGGCAGCAACTTCATCCTTTGTTTTGGGGGAAGAGTCGCGTTAAATAAAAAGGGCAGAGCATTGCGGGACTTCACGCACACGATGCTGCTGCCTCTTCTGCTTCGGCGAGGAGAAGCGGCGGCCGAGAAGTAAATCAAAACCCGACCCAGCCTTTTTTCAAGATGCCTCCTCACCCCCCCCGACCCCACTTCCCCTTTAGGTGTAAGATACCGCTTAGCGATCCAGAAAAGCAACACGGAACTTTTTCAGATGAGCCAAGAGCGGCTTCCCGTTCTCCGACATCCCTTCAGACGCAAACAAAGCGTTACGGGACCCCCTTCAACACTGGCCGCTCCTGCCTGCAGAGGGACCGGTGCCGGCCATCCGGGTGCCAAGCACCGCAGGACCGTTTTAACGCGACGGTGGCCGTGCTCT
>NW_010252291.1:0-231 GCF_000690775.1 Eurypyga helias
CTGCTCCAGCGTGGGGTCCCTCCCTGGGAGACAGTCCTCCATGGAATTCTCCAGTGTAGGTCCTCCTCAGGGGGTGCAGTCCCTCAGGAGTCCCCTGCTCCCCCCCCAGGGTCACAAATCCTGCAGCTCCTCCATGGACTTCTCCCCACGGGATGCAGTCCCTCAGGAGCCCCTTGCTCCCCCCCCGGGGTCACCAGTCTTGCCATCAAACCCGCTCCAGCCTGGGCTTCT
>NW_010252292.1:0-20683 GCF_000690775.1 Eurypyga helias
GCCTCTCGCTTCCCCGCTGTCTCGAGGGGAGACCGCGGCCCTTCCTGGGGGGAAGCGCCCCAGGCACAGAGCAGCTCCGCTGTGCAGGCTGGCGCGTGCTTCTCCTCACCCGCTTCCCGCCGCTGGTTTCATTCATTGCGGGTGGGAAGTGGCGCTGGGGGCACTTGGACCCGGCACTTCCTCGCGGGCTTTTTGGGGACCCTTTGGAGGGGGCAGCCCTGGTGTCTCGGCTCTCCAGGCGGCGGTTGATGCAAGGCCGAGAGGCTCCCAAAAAGCTCTCCTCAGCTGTCAGACGGCATCTTTCAGCTCTTAAAGTTGAAGTTGTGTTCTTTCTTACCTTTTTTTAAAAAAAAAAATCTGCATGTGGTTTCAGTGGGAAAATGTGACTGTATTTGGGGTTTCAATCCAAACTGGGTTGTCTGCCCCTTCCCCCGGAGAAACAACAGTTACTGTTTGTATTGGGGTGATACCTTAGGCCCCCAGACACGGACTGTTTAACCTATTATACTTCATTCTTGACAGTCTATAGCTAACCTTCAGTTGAAAAGAAGGTCCTTCGATGGACCATTTCCAAACAGTTTTTACGATTAAGGCGATCATTAATGTTACTTCTGTAGTATATCCCTGCAATCACATTGCATAGTCCGGGTGCTTTTGTACCATGGCTTATGAGTGTTCATACAAAGCCTGTAAGGTTTCTCATTTCTCAGTGGACTCAAAATTGACCTGGCTGTCTGACACCCCACAGGTGTCATTATTAAGAAGAATAGCCTGTCATGTTGGAAAGCGCATGTTTTACATAGAAATCAGGTTTTCGTCAACTGTTTGGCTGACTAGGGAGTGTTTCAACTGCCTTTTGATCATGTTTTAGTAAATCACTCTGTCATTGCAGGTGCACACATTGCTTTAAAGTCTTTGAATAAGGATTCTTGCTCTCCACGTTTGAACTGCACAAGAGTAAACAGTGAAGTTATACAGAATCAGAGTAAGAAGTCCAAATTAAGTCAGAACAGGGGAAATGAATTTCATCTGTAAAAAAAAAAAAGAAACGTAGGTGGTCAGTAACCAGTACTGTTCCAGGAGCATAACAGGGTGTGAACATGAGCATAAGAAAGATGGGGGTGAATTTGGTTCCACCAATATCACTTACTTTGTTGCTTCCCAGAATCATTCCTGGAGTTTGAAGCTTAAAAATTGTTGAAGTCTTAATCTGAGGCTATATAAGGCAGTAAAGAAGTTCTGAGGCTTTACAATACGTAGGATGGATGAAGTGAGAAGCCATTTAGGAAAAAAGGAGAAGATGGAACAGTGTTCAGAGTCTGCCTGCATCATAGTCTTGTGCCCGAATGTGTGGGTGATAAAAGTTTGTGCTTCTGTAGTAATATCCCAGAAATAGGTGTTGGTGGGTTTTACCTCAATGTAGAGGCTTTTGGGCTCTTACGAGAATAATGTAGATGAATTATTCCAATCTGGATGTTTTTAGAAAATTATAGGTAAACTAAAAATACAGGAGACTAAATTTTTTTTACCTGTTTTCATTTTTTTCCTTGAAATCTGATGAGTTTGCAAACAGCATTGTTTGCCAGATGTTATTTACAATTTTTTAAAGTGTATTTTTCAAAATCGGAGTGGACTTAGTTGCTGTGGCCTAGAGTTGGTGGCAAGACCCGAGTAAGATTTGCTGTTCCTGTTTTTCCTTTGAAAAAGCCACTGGTACGGAGGCTGAGCTTGGCCTAACTGCAAAAGATGAAGCAGGCTGGTTTTTTAACGATTTTCAGGGGAGGTGGGGGGGATCTGTGTTCACAGCCATGGTGACTGTGTAGTTTTCAGTTAATGCATTATCTTAAACCTGCTTTCTGTAGTTTGGTCCATTAAATTCTGAAATCCTTAATTACTTCCAATGCACTTGGTTTAGTTGTAGATCTGGATACAGTGGAGGTACTTAATGAGAACTGGATCTTGCCTGAGGAGAGGGATTATACACAGTTGCATTTCAAAAAACGTTTAGATAGGCAGAGTCTTGAAGGGCGTTCTATTGGAAGACTTCCTTTGCCAAAATAGCTGCTGTTGCTTAGATCTGATGTTTGATGGTCCAGGATTAGTAATTTTCTGCCTACCCGTATTCTTAGCTGCAGATTCCAATAATGAAATAATTTTACAAAGAGGATTTGACAAGGAAGAGAATGGCTCTGTGACTTCTGACTGAAAGTTAGTTAATGCCTTTAAGTTTTATTTCATTTTAATTTTTGTAAACTCGGGGGTTTGATTTGCTGTCTGACATCATATTTTCATTCAGTGAGACAGTTTTAATACATGAGTATAAACAGGTGGTAAGAGGAGTTTTCTGTGATAATCCTTGATAATAGGCTGTCACATAATGGGAGAAAGACTTCAGGCCGAACTTGACATGAATAAAGTGAGGGCACTTTCTTCTCCCCCGTCTTTTCTCTAGTAAAGTTTACGGCAGGATTTTCTCCCCACCATTTGTATAGCGTGCTACCAGAATGTTACAGAATGTTGGAGGTAATGGTTTCTTGAGTTGCTTGGGAGTACAGTTAATGTAGGTTTTTGTAGTAGGGGGGAAAGGCTTCCTTTAATGTTTACAGTGCTACGTATTCTAGGCTTTTTGCTGAAGTTTTGTATGTGCTTCTCTGGTACCAGGTTTTATGCTCTTCTGGAACGTGGACTGTTTTAATACTTGAAGATGTGAGAGAAGGGGTGACATGTTCAGAAAAATAAAACATGGCAATGGGGCCACAGACCTTACAAGCAAAACAAAGTCTAAAGAATTTCACATTCTAAATCTCAGTGGTAACAATACTGAGAAATATCTTGTAATACATTATGTGGTTTTCCTAACAAGTAATTTTTAGTTTGATAGCTATCATGGTGAAACATTGGCATTATTTTAACAATATCTTGCTTCTGGTGGAGAAGAGCTGGGTGAAGGACATGATTAAATGTCAACTCCAGTCCTTTTGTAAGCGTTCTTGCTGAAAGATCTGCAAACATCAAAGCTTTTCAGGTGGCTGCTGTCTTTCTGATGTCTTACTGAGCAGAGCAAAGCTGCTGTGTAGTCTTTCAGCACACCTTTAATGTGGAGAAAGGTTGCTTAATGCTGGAATGTGCATGCTGGAAGTTGGATCAAATTTGCTTCTGTGCAGAACTGCTCAAATATTGGGATATTGTCACTCCCTACTTCCTACGTTACTTGGCCTGGCAAACCTCAAGTCACTACTCAAGCTGAATAGTTGGAATTTGTTATGCTGCTTCTAGATGACTGACTGCTGTGTGGCTCCTGAAGTTAATTGTGTAGGTCTTTATTTGTCTGTTTAGGAAGTATACTCACTAGAACCAACATAGTTTAGGGTTTTTTTTTTCTTTTCCCCTTGGGTTGCACAGTAAAACAAAACAAGACTGTATTGGATGTAGAATAGGTAGAGTGTGGTGTAGAGCAATTGCAGACTGCAAAGCTACTTGGACAACTTGATGTATGTGGATTGCATTATAAAAGCTATGTATAAACATATGAATCTGCTTGTTATATTGGGGTTTTCTTTTCTCTGTGTAATATTTGATATGAATGCATCTTTTTGCATGTTTGTTGCAGAAAGATTTGGAATTCTCTTGTTCACTGTGCTTTGGCCTAGATTAGTACCAGCATGTCTTGTGGGTAGAAAAATCTGTCCCTAAAGTGACGCTTAGGTGGTAGGCAAGTTTTCATGAAGTAAATTGAGGATATTGAGCTGGAAGGTTCAAGCATGTGTGTGAAATAAAGTATATTATAATTGATGTAAATATTCTGTAAAATGTTATAGTTCAAAACCTGCTCAAGAACAGAGTGAACTTAGTTAAATAACTCTCTCTTCTCCTTAGGTAATCATTCAGGGCTTTCGAAGCTACAGGGACCAAACCATTGTGGACCCATTCAGCTCAAAACACAATGTCATTGGTAAGTTCTAATAATTGTCTTTTAACACTAACTAGAGTTCTTAAACTCATAGATAGTTTGGGTTGTTCCAACCCCCCTGCCGCGGGCAGGGACACCTTCCACTAGACCAGGTTGCTCAAAGCCTCATCCAGCCTGGCCTTGAACACTCCCAGGGATGGGGCATCCACAGCTTCTCTGGGCAACCTGTCCCAGTGCCTCACCACAGTCACTGTGAAGAATATCTTCCTGATATCCATGCTGCACTGTTACCTCAGATGATGGTCTCATTACAGTCCCTTACTGGTTTTAATATTCTGCCTACATTTGATGACTGTATTTTCTGTCTTGGAAACTTTGTTATAGTTGTCTATAACCCATCACGAGGTGTATTCCACTTACAGCAAAGTAATGTTAGCATACAATTTTGCTGTGACAGTGGTATGTCTGAGTCTTCAGAAACTGAGTGAGGTCTGTAAACTTCATATGTGCAGAACTCTTTATCAGCCAGATCCCATTGAAAGGCTGCTATCCTTGCAGGAGCAGCAGACAATTTGTATGGGACTTTTTTCCTTTATTTTTGGTATGCGATTATGATAATTGTTAATAAGTAAGCACACTAGCTACTATGAACTGCTTTGGAGGAATGAATTTTTGGAACGTGGACTGTCAAAAAATAAGTTTCAAAGTGTAATTTCGTAAATAACACCTAATAGGATGATGTTCTCCATTGTCATGCCTCTTCCTATTTTTGCCTATGGGTACCTGGATCTGCCTTTTCATTTGCATTTATTTTGTTGCTTGTGCAGCAACTTTGAGGCTGCTGACCCAACAGAAAACAGTCAGTTCAATGCTGGTGAAGCACTGGAACAGGTTGCCCAGGGAAGCTGTGGATGCCCCATCCCTGGCTGTCTTCAAGGCCAGGCTGGATGAGGCTTTGAGCAACCTGGTCTAGTGGAAGGTGTCCCTGCTCATGGTGGGGGGGTTGGAACTGGATGGTCTTTAAGGTCCCTTCCAACCCAAAACATTCTATAATTCTATGAATTTTGGACTTAAAAATTTAGTATTCCACATTTACTGAGACTGGGAAAAAAATGCGTAAGTTATTATGTAATGTTACTTCAGAGGGAGCTAAACTTTTATCCAGGTATTAATGTTTTTAAAGGGGGGGGGGAAATGGTTTCACTATTTTTTTCCTTTTTAAAGACCTCATAGCAATCCCAAGTAGGTTTGGGGAAGGGGTGAATTTGAAGGGCATGTAGGCAGGAAAGGATGAAAAGCCTGGGATGCTCATTGCTGCTGGAAGACTGGCAGTTTCTGAATTAACACAGCAGGTGCTGATTTTAAAGATAAGACACTGAGCCTTGCTGAAAGACATCAGAATAAACACCGAGATTACTGTATCTTAACATAGTGCAGTGTTCTTACACTGTTATTTTTTTAAATAGAAACAGTACTTCCAGTCTTCTTAAAACAAAACATTGCTGAATTAGCAGGTGGAGTGTTAAGAAGTTCATACTCTACCTGAGGTTCACCTGGTCAACCTGGATGTACAGGCACATGTTTTCCTTTGGTTAAATATAAAAAAGTCGATGCTGGCACCAGAAGAACGGGAATTTAGGTCTATTGTTTTTATCCACCAGAAGATCAGTATTAAAAAGAACAGGATGTGAATAAATAGGATTAGTTTAGCCATTATTCTCATTGTGGAATAGTGTCGGAGTTTGTAAGTCATTGTAATGTGTTTGAGTGGGCAAAGGACTGCTCTCTTGTTCTCAGACAATGACTAAGTGATCCACCTACTATGTGTCCCTCATTCCCTTGAGATTTTGTTTGGCTGTGTTATATTTGGGTTCTGTTCTTGAATATTTATATGCAAAATTTAATGTTCATTGCAATTTTAACTTACGTTAACTTGAGGTTACAATTTGTATTTTAATTTTCAGTGGGAAGAAATGGATCTGGAAAAAGCAACTTTTTTTATGGTAAGCTTTTTTTTTTTTTTAAAACTACAATAGAATGGGGATGCTCATGATACCAGGTTTCTTTGTTTATTTGGTTTTGCCAGAAGTTAGTTTACCAAATGTTCCTCCTCAACAAGGAATGAGAGATTGCTCATTGACAGTGGTGAAAGGCAGATCTCAATGCCCTTGTTCAATGTGTTGCTTCAGGTTTTCCTCCAGTATCCAACTTCTCTTACTAAGAGCATTCTAAGATTTTTAAATGGCAAAAATGTATTTACAAGAGGAAACTCATTCTAAGAGTCACCCACTTTGAAAGCTGATTGTCATACTTGCTGTTACTTTAGACATTCTTAGTGGCTAAATTCTAAGCTGATTCCATAGCAGTATGGAACAGCTTATGCACCCTTTAAACGTATGGTGATGGGGTGGTGTTGTGGTGTGGGAGCCCAGTGGAGGAGCAAAGATGCTAGTCAGAGGTGTTAATGGTCTTTGTGATGGTAGTCTTTATAAATTGCCAAGTGTGAAGTGTTGTAGTGATACTTTTAACCCAGCCTGTGTGCTGTGTATCTGTAGAGGAAAGGTCATGAACCCCTACTTGTGCAGTGAACAGGTGAAGTGGCAACAATGAGACTTCTTCAGAGAAATTCTAGTGTACAGCTGGCTGAGTGATAAAGATCTAGCCAGTTAAGCTTTATAATGAAGAAACGTTGTAAGGTAATAGAATCATAGAATGTTTTGGGTTGGAAGGGACCTTAAAGATCATCTAGTTCCAACCCCCCTGCCATGGGCAGGGACACCTTCCACTAGACCAGGTTGTTCCAAGCCTCGTCCAGCCTGGCCTTGAAGACATCCAGGGAAGATACTAGCAGTGGCATGACTGTACTATACAACAATAAACCAGTATGTTTTAAGTTAAAGAAATTGCTGTGTATCTCCTTAAAATAAAGAATAAATCTTCTGTTTCTTTACTATTTTATTGCAGCAATTCAGTTTGTCCTCAGTGATGAGTTTAGTCATCTTCGCCCAGAGCAGAGACTGGCTTTGTTGCATGTAAGTGAATGTGTATATCAACAAGACTAGAAAAATAAGCTAATGCATTTGAGTGTTACTACAAAAATGGTAAACTGCTGTGTTGTGAATGTGTTGTCCCAATTATTTTGGATGTATCCTTACACAATTTTTTGTTTCCCTTTGGCAAAAGTGAATTTATTACAAAGTAATACTTTATGCTGATGATCACATGGGTGAATGTGTATCCAAGATTTTCAGAAATAAAAACATACCTATTGGATCTTACATAGATGCTCTTGACTCTGAAATCCTCAGAAAGAAATGGGAAGTGGGATTGTCAGGGAAAAGGGGAGATAAATGAGCTCAAAATCCTTCTAAGATGGGAATTATCTAACAGAAATATCTCCTTTCTTAGGAAGGTACAGGTCCTCGTGTTATTTCAGCCTTTGTGGAAATTATTTTTGACAATTCGGACAACAGGTTACCGGTAAGTCGACTACACTACTTGAGCAACAGATGATCAGTTCAGACTCTTAACATCTTGGTATTATAGAATTCTTCAGTGCTACGGTTAACTGATTATGAGTCAGTTTGGTAAAAAGTGCCGCAAAGATTCTGGGTTAGTTATATATTCCTCCACTGCAAGCAGTTAAATTTACTGGGTTTTGTTTTCTTAAGATTGATAAAGAGGAAGTCTCACTTCGCAGAGTCATTGGAGCCAAGAAGGACCAGTATTTCTTGGACAAGAAAATGGTGACGTAGGTGCTTCTTTTCCTTAACTGAATGAGACTAGCAGTATTTCTGTAAAATCCTCTAGTCACTGAACACTTGCATGTAGCCTGAAATAAATTAATTCTCATGGGTTCCCTGAGCAATACTATTTAGTTGTGTAATACTGAGTACTGCTAGTTTGACAGCAAAGACCTCAGTCCTTGTGCAGTAGGCAGCAGACTTTGAATTTACAGTTTAATCCATTTATTAACGTGTTTAATTGCATCTATAGTATTTCTTTCAGGGCTTTTTAAAATAGAAGAATTACCAGACTGTAAATTGTTTCATAGCCTTCCTTGTGATATCTTTACCTGTCTCTGCTTCCTCTTTGCTTCAAGGTGCTTCTTTCTTAATCTCTTTCCAACACTATAGCATCTTAGATATTTTCCATTTTTATTCTCTCATTTCAGTTTTAGGATCTCAATAGCAATTTTAGAATTGGCTATTACCACATAAAGAAGCTTCTTCAAACAGAGCATGCATTGCTTGCAGTGACTGTAGTATGTGAAGTCTAGTTGGGATACTTTACTGTCACTTTCACTGTAGGTGCTTTTAACAGAGTCACAATACCATTTCAGGAAAAATGACGTAATGAATCTTCTTGAAAGTGCTGGATTCTCTCGCAGTAATCCCTACTATATTGTCAAACAAGGAAAGGTAAGATTCTTTTTCACAAAGTGGAAGAAATCACTATTGAGAGTATCATGTTTCCTGGATGCCAAACAATTATCGCAGAAGTAAACCAAAACCTAAATCCAGTTTAGTTTGAAACCGTTCTTGTTGTTGCTGCTTTTGCAAATATTACTATTTGAGCAGTGTATGTTGTTTTTAAGAAGAAGGTTTTAATGTCACTAATGTTGATATTTCGAGAAGTGGCGGGGGGGGTTCATGGTAACTTTTGCAATCATGCTTTTCAGTTTGCTTAAATACAAAGCAAGCATAAATCATGTGACTCTTTCAGCGTAAATTCATAGATTTCAGGGCCTTTAAGATGAGGCAATAAAGTAGTTTTAGAGAACTTTAAGAGGCTAAAAAAACGGTTAATGAAGGGTGCATGAAAACATATGGAGGCACCAAAAGTGAACACCCAGCAGGTAAAGGGCTCACTCACAGCATGGGCTATGTTAACCCCGGCACCCTTACTGGGGTGTCCTTCCAAAGGACACCCAGATCTGGAGACAAAGGTCAGATTACTTGTAATGGCTCAGAGTGGGACACCATGGAGACACCTACAGCTAGCAGCTTCAAAAGGTTATGGAAAGGCATGCTTAAAGGGAGACTTGAGGAGCACTTGATGGCAGAAATGCTGACCCAGCAGTACAGTCTTTCACAAGTTTATGACGATAAATTTCCCATTCCAGCTGAAGTTGTTTATTCCAAATACACATGTTCAGCTGTAAAGTCACTTGTGTTTTGTGGTGTGGATTGGTGCACATGACTCACAGCCAAAATACACATACTGGTTTTAATATAATGCAAATTAGAAACAGTTACCTTCTTACAAAAGGATGGAACAACTGAAATTCTATTGGAGGAAAGTGAGTTTTACATCAGTGTTAATTTCAAGACTGATTTAATGTTCAATTAATGAGAGTTTCATGACCTGAATTATTCTAAGATTTATGACCCCGATATTTTGGTGTGGTTTTGGCATTTTAAACTAGTTGTTTTAGCACCAGGACTCAAAAGCTCAAGCTTGAGTTTCTCTACACATAATTTTGAGCAGGTAGTGATTTCTTCATTGTACATAATACTAGTATCTTGGCTTTTGGCAATGATCAGTAGCCAACAAAATTCATTACAGGCAGAATACTTGCCATCCTAAAGTAATTGTCTCAAAAAGCAAGCAGTATAGTATGTACTAGATACCTGAATCTTCCAAAACCTCAGGCAAGCAGGCACAGCAAGAAAAGTGCAGTCTTTGTTCTGTGTGGTAAGCCGTACATCCAGAGCGGGCTACTGAAATCTTAGATCTTGAATTGACAGATCAACCAGATGGCCACAGCTCCTGACTCTCAGAGGCTGAAGTTACTAAGAGAAGTAGCTGGTACCAGAGTGTACGATGAGCGTAAAGAAGAGAGTATTTCACTAATGAAAGAAACAGGTAAAAATACTTTCAAAAATGAATGTTTTATGCTACAGTACTTCCGTTAACTCTAAAGGCTGATGACTTTTTCAGCGAAGCTAATTGCCAGATAGATTTTACTTGTGATATGATAAATGATTGAGCATGTCGTATTTGCTCCTTGAATTCTAAATATCTCAAAAGGTTTAATAAGTGACTTCATGTGTGCTTTTAGTAATAAAACGTTTTAGCTAGGCTAATACAGATATTCGTTCTGCTCAAAACATGAGTGATGTCAGCTGGCAGCAATCCAAAAAACAGGATACCTACTGCTATGCAAACACTTGAGTTTCTGTAGTATAGTCTATAATTATTTTAAGTATGTGAGCCAAGAGAGTGCATGCTTGTGTTGCCTTACATAACCAGCATCAGCAGTACTGCTGTTAGCATGTGTTTTGGGGAACTTCTGGGCATGGGTTCTCCTTTTCACATTTTGTAACTGTTGACGAATAGTTAATCACTGGGGGAGACTGAGTAACTTTAAAGGTGTGGGAATGTATTACAGTGTTTCACTGAACTTCAATCTTGTTACCTTTTCTAAAGAGGGCAAGCGAGAGAAGATCAATGAGTTGTTGAAATACATTGAAGAGCGACTGCATACCCTAGAAGAGGAGAAAGAAGAGCTGGCTCAGTACCAGAAATGGGATAAAATGAGGAGAGCATTAGAATACACAATTTATAATCAGGAGCTTAATGAAACCCGAGCTAAGCTTGATGAGGTAAACCATCTTGGCTAATACAAAATATAACATGAGCTGTTGATTTACTTCTTGCCAACATCTCCATGCATTTCTTGATAGAATCCTGTCAATGTTCTTCACTAATTTAACAAACAATTTTCTTTCTGGAACTGCTATGAAAACAAAATCTTGCCACTTCAGCTAATGGTGATATTTCCATACAGCTTTCTGCCAAACGAGAGACAAGTGGAGAGAAATCCAGGCAGCTGAGAGATGCACAGCAAGATGCTAGAGATAAAATGGAGGTAAAACTATTTTTAACAAGTTCTCTCCAGACGTGTGTTTTGGTTTGTGGGGTTTTTTTTTGGGGGGGGGGAGGGGAGGGTTTTTTTGGTTGGTTGTTTTTGGTTTGATTTTTAAAAAAACAAAACAAACCCAACATGCTAAATTCTATTTTATGCTTTCATCTTGTTTGGAAGGAAAAAGGAGTAGTTTATCACTGTTTTAGTTATTATAGAGTATCTTGATCTGTATCTTTTGAGTTTTAATAGATACTGAAATGTGCGTGTGGTTTTTGAGATACTACATACATAAATTTGCACAGGAAATAGAACGGCAAGTTCGAGAACTGAAGACAAAGATTTCAGCAATGAAAGAAGAGAAAGAACAACTCAGTGCAGAAAGACAAGAGCAGATTAAACAGAGGACTAAATTGGAGCTGAAGGCTAAGGACCTGCAGGATGAATTAGCTGGCAACAGTGAACAAAGGGTAAGTAACAGTGGTGAAGTCTTACAGTGTCATTGGCACAGGGTGGTATATGTGGACATTGAAGTTTTGTTTTTAGAAAATAGTGAAAAGCCGCAGTCTGAGGTTTGCTGGGCAGTTATGTTAGGTTTTTCTGTAATGCCTTCAGTGTGCTTCTAGGGGATGTAAATAGACACTCCTGTGTTGTGCTCCTTTATTACCCTGCATGTTGCAAAGTCAAGCGCCTATAATTCCCTTTATCTTAATTGCTGCAAGTTTTGTGGAGGAGGGTTTTGTTTGTAGCACTAACTTGGATTGGGCTGTTTAGCCCATACAGACCTTCCTTGCTGGCAGAGTTAAGTTTCTTTGCTGTCCTCATTGGATCTGAATTCACTTCTGTTAAGTGTTGGAACAGTGTAGTGTCATCTAAGCAGTGGCATCTTACAATCCTAAATGATTCTTTAGAAGTGTGTATGTATTTAACTGTATAGTTTTTGATACTACCTAACTTTTAAATACTTCTTTGCTTGATTTTTAGAAAAGACTGTTAAAAGAGAGGCAAAAGCTTCTTGAGAAAATTGAGGAGAAGCAGAAAGAATTAGCAGAAACAGAACCGAAATTCAACAGTGTAAAAGAAAAAGAAGAGAGGGGAATTGCGAGGTGTGTGGTATTCTACAACGGGCAGTCAAAGCATTTAAAAACCAAAAAAAACCCAAACACCCCAAAAAATCCCACCAAAGCTCAAGATACTATCAGTGCTATCCATATGTACAATTAATTCAGAGCTGTACTTGCTGCTTGAGAATGGGGTAGCTATATGTACTTATTGGTGGTCTGTAAAAAGCTTCCTTTATTGTTGGGCGGGGAACAGTATTTGGTGAACGTAATTTTTTAAGCTCAACCACTTCTGTGAGTTGTTGTGGACTTGTTGTTTTGTGAAGTCATTTGAGTGATTGTATGGTTAATAACGTGATCCTTCTTGTCGCTGATGGTGCTTAAATTTTAGACCTCGGTTTGATAAATTTTGGAAATTGTTACGGCAGTTCTTAATGCTTGCTCATAATAAATTCAAGTTTTCTTTCTAACGCAGTATGTCTTTCCCTTGTCAAAACAGACTTGCACAGGCTACGCAGGAAAGAACAGATCTGTATGCAAAACAAGGTCGAGGAAGCCAGTTTACTTCCAAAGAAGAAAGGGATAAGTGGATAAAGAAAGAGCTGAAGTCCTTAGATCAAGCCATCAATGACAAGAAGCGGCAGATTGCAGCTATACACAAGGATTTAGAGGATACAGAGGCAAACAAGGAGAAAAATTTGGAACAGTACAGTGTAAGTTTTCAGCTTATTCTCACTATTTTTGAGGGAAGGGTTAAACACAATCTCATCTTGGGCAATTACACTTTAGTGCCTATTTATAAGGAAGAGACTTTCTAATTGGGTGGGGTCTTTTAAAATGGATTATTGAAAACCTCTGCAGATAAACTCTTTTTAGCACTGCATCTAATTTAATGTTGAGTTACGTGTTGACTTCTGGTGCTTTCCCCAAAGTGTTTGGCCTGAGTTTTCAGCCAGAGACGTAGATCGGCCTTGCTCTTGCGTATGTTGAATGCGGCCATTTCACGTTGTTAACAATGTTAGGTTTTCATAGAGGTCTGTATTGGTGGTTTTCATTCTTCTTTTATTTTCCCTAGAAAGAGAATCTTTTAAAGTGTGCTTCAAACACTGTATCATTGCACCAAGATTGCAGCTCATTAGAAATTGTGTCCCTGTCCTTGATAGAAGATTGATCTGTCTCAGGATTATCGGCATAGATTCTAGATTTTAATTTCCATTCAGAAACAGCTTTTAAAGTGCAAACACGGCAGTACAATCTAAAACTATCACTTCTGCTGTGAGCTAACAGGGTGAAAACACCTGCATTTATGGTGGGAGAGCATCCAGTGCCAATGGTGCTACTCTGCCTCTGCTGATAAACGGTGTTCTTGGTCTCCGTGGTCTTATATCTGCTGAAACTTGAGTTTTAGTCTGGCAAAATCTAGGAGTGTAGCTGTACAGAGATGTTGATGTTCTGCTAAAACAGTGTTTGGATGAGACCCATGTTAGCAAAGTAATGGTTCTCAGTTGGTGAACGAAAGAAATGGCATTGACCGCTGACTGTAGTTGTATTGCTCAGTAGAACTGAAGAGCTTAAATTTGAGGTGGCTTTTCATTGCTTTTATAAACATGTTTTGATTTTCTCATTACGGGAGGTCAATTTAGGCTCTGGCTGGGCTGTGTAGCTTTTTGTTGTTCAGAGAGGATATAGCTTGGGTGAACGTGATGGAGAGCTTGCAAAGTTTGGCTGGAAAAATGTGGCTGTGTTTTGAAAACACAGCTAGTCCTCCTGTACACAGATAATGATGGAACCATTATCTGAGTGTTAGTCCTGAGCTGCTTTGTAAATGGCAAGTCTTAAATGAGCAGGGGGAGAATGTCTGCACTGGCTTAAACAGCACGCTGTTGACAGCAGGTATGGTACTAGTACTGCTGGAGAGCAGGCTAAGGTTTTTGACTAATACCAGCATGGCATGGTACACAAGACTAGTGTGGATGTTCTTACCAGAAATGTTATTTCACAGCATGATTACACAGAGTTGTGTATGATAGCTGCTGGTCTGATTCAGTTTCTTACCATGACTTACTGAGCCGTTTCATTTTAATACCCAGATGCACAAATCAGTGCAGTGCCTGCCTTGCAGTCTGCTTGGTAAATTCACCTTGTTACTGCTCCCTTACAAAGATGTATTTATTCTTAGTGCTTTTGCAGTTTGTTGCAAATTGGTTAAAATGTTTGTTTCTGAGTTTATAAGTAGTAATTCAGTTTTGAATAAAAGAGAGATTTTTCTTTTTTTGAACACAGAGCACTGTAGTTTCATACTCTTCTTTTCTTTGTGTTAGAAACTGGACCAGGATCTTAATGAAGTGAAGGCTCGTGTTGAAGAACTGGACAGAAAATACTATGAAGTGAAAAATAAAAAGGATGAACTACAGAGCGAAAGAAAGTTAGTAATTAATTGAAATATGTCTGAATCTCACTTAATGTGAAGGACCCCAACTGTGTAGTTTTTAACATGGTGTGTAGGTATGTTTTTTAAATGTAGCCATGTATGAACTCCTGCACTTCACCTTCCTGTTAGATTAGCAGTCTATGAGAATGACAGCAAAAAATCATTAGACTTCATTCACACTTAAAATATTTTTTTATTATTTTTGTTCTGTAGTTATCTATGGAGAGAGGAGAATGCAGAACAACAAGCTCTTGCTGCAAAGCGTGAGGATTTAGAAAAGAAACAGCAGCTTCTCAGAGCAGCAACAGGAAAGGTAAGTTATCTTATATTTGAGAATTCTTTGTAGGAGCTTTTCTTCCCATTCTTAAAGGACAAGGCCTAGTCATATCTGAAAGATAAGAGTTATTCTCTTGGTTGTGGTCTTGCTGTCATAAGTAAGATGAACAGATTGTATTTATAAGCTGAATTTTTCAAATATTTATAGCCTAGAACTACTTGGAAATTTGTTTTGTAGGATCAGTAGTTGAGGGGTGAGGAGATCAGGTAGAGATGGAATATTCGAAAAATTTCTTCTGAGATCTTTTTGCTTTAAAAAAAAACTCCCTGAAAAGTGACAGACTCACATATTTGGGTATCTGCTGTTAGAGCTGTAGGTTCATTAGCAGGAACTTGGTGAAAAAGAATGTTACGACTTTCACAAAGTTAAAGGTAAAGTGGGTATTACTTCTACATCTTTGAATTGCAGTACAATGATGAGCTTTATTTAACAGGCCATTTTGAATGGTATAGACAGCATAAACAAGGTTTTGGAGCACTTCCGTCGAAAAGGCATAAACCAGCATGTTCTGAATGGCTACCATGGCATTGTGATGAATAACTTCGAATGCGAACCAGCTTTCTACACTTGTGTTGAAGTTACTGCGGGGAACAGGTAATTACATGCTCTTTAGTGATACTTAAGTTAAAGCAGCTGCAGTGTTAGTTTACTTGCTGGTGCCAGTTGAAAGTTTTATTCTTTTAAACTTGAGCTCTCTTCCTTTTTTTTCGGCAAAGTGCCTTCTATATAGCGTGACCAAACTGCTACTCCTTCAAGAAGGAGCTAAGAAGAATTCTGCCTATTTAAAAATCAATCCTAGCTGCTCTTGATCATGTCTAAACAAAACCACGCAGACTCCCCAAAACCAGCCCCAAACACGCACTCCTGACACTTACCCAGATGGGTTGGTGAGGCTGAGCTGTGTTAAATAAAGCGGACAGCTGATGTTTCAGTGATAACAATCAATAAGAATTGTTTCACTTACACTAGAAAATCCTGTGGGTGAGGATGGTCTCTAAACTGCCAAAACCAGCTATTTAAAGGCTATCTGAAAAAATGTTGCATGTAATGAGTCAGTGTGATGTGTGTTGTAGAAGTAAGCGCTTGTTGGGTGATCCACCACTGCAGCATCTGACACTTGAGGTTAATTTAAATTGTCTTTCCTTGTGATCAGTCCCCTGTTCCAATGCATGAGTAGTCATACAAATTGTTCTACTGAAACCTAGATAATGATGTGAGGCCAGGAAAGAGGACAGAGGTGATGTGGTCTCACAAACTATCACATAAAAATGTTGATGATGCCACAATTTGAAATGCAGTCCCTCATCTGAAACGTGTCTGTGTGAACAAGGGTATCTCTCCAAAGTACCTCATAGTTCTTTCTGAATCCTGTTGTGCCCCATAGTTTGGAAAAGGCATGAACCAGCAAGCTGTAGTTCAACTTGCAAACGAAGGATTTCAGTCCCTCTGGTGCTAGTCCCAGTCATGCAGAGGGAGACAGAGGTGATCTGTTTCTGTTGATGGTGCATGCAGGCATAAGATGCAAACTCTGTAAACCCATGCAAAGAAGGCTGAATGTTGTTTGTTGAAATGGCATGGAAGAAAAAACAGAGGTTTGCAGTTGAACCAAAAAAGGCAGTGTACACAGGGACACTGTACATGCATTGAGCTGCTCTAGTGACTGGAGAGTGGAATGTGAAATTCTTGGCTGATCCCATTATAATGAAAGTGAATGGAGTGTATCCACTTTCTTACCCTGAGGCACAGGCTTGAACAGAAAACGCAATGCAGCTTTATATCGATATTTTATTTAATGGTACCTGTGTGCTTACTGTTCCCACAGAAATACGCTACTGCTTTTAGCACAGTAAAGTTTTGCTTTTTTGCTGGGCTTGTTGATTAGGTTGTTTTATCACATTGTGGACTCTGACGAGGTCAGTACAAAAATCCTAATGGAATTTAACAAAATGAACCTTCCCGGAGAAGTTACTTTCCTCCCTCTGAACAAGCTGGATGTTAGAGATACTGCTTATCCTGAGACTAACGTGAGTCAGAGTTCCTTTTCAACCTTACCCTCTGTCATAAGTACAAAGCCTTATGTTTTGAATTGTGTGTGTATTGCTTATTGTCCACCACTTGCTTTGCTGTTGAACGTCTGCAGTTAAATACTACTTCTAATAAACAACATTAAAAAACCCATGATATAGGAAAATGCTTACTTTTCTACCAGGTATTTCCTCTTCAAAGTTTAACTTCACCTTTCAAGTAAATAGGTAATACTAAAAAGTAGAATTTTCTTGTAACCTGATAAACAGTAATTGCCTGAATTACTGAATTGTAATTCTTGAAATGGTGCCATGGAAAAAAGCTGAAGAGAATAGTGTCATGTTACAGCTGTGGACAGTTTCTCAAAGTTATTGGAAATGAGTTGTGTTTTTAAATATAAAAATGCAAAAAATAAACTTTCGGTAACAACCATTTAAAAACTGGTTCTGAAATATATTTCAAGAAAGTATCTGCTCTTATTTGAAGTTTTAGTAGTGAATTAATTATGTAATGGTAACTGCTTCCTACAATAATCATGGGAGAGTAAGTTCTTTAAAAATAGATTCCTCCCCTCCTCAGACAAAGATAGGGAAAAAATAAATAGGAAACAGTGAAATTTCCCATGTGCTTATTTGGGAAGGCTTTACTAGTGAATGCTTGTGTCCTGCTTTCTATGGAAAGGAATAATTTTTTGGAGGAAAAAAAGTTTACTGCTGATTTATGATACTCTACTTGTTTCAGTAGCAATTTAATACTCAGATTAGATTCCTGGCAGACTCTTAGTTGGCTTAGGGCTCAACCCTAGCTGTTAAAAGCTAAAATTGCAACATCTAGCACTTGATTTCCACAGTGTTTGAGTTTGTCTTGGGAATCTTCAGTCAGTGTGTCATCCTTTTACCAACTGACAGCTCTTTTATTTTCAAAGTGTTATTCACAATATTGTGCTTTGAGTTCAGGGTTTGATGTCCTCTATGTAAATAATCATATATAATACAGCTCCAAAAGTCTTCGTTCTAGAAGTTTATTGATTGTGAAGCCAGTGTTAATGTTCAGTGAATTTGAGATATGCTAAACTTGTAGAATACACTCTAGCCTTATAATGAGAATGTCTGAATTTACTCTTGATGGTAGTTTCTTTTCCAGGGCTCTCTTGAATTCTGTGTATGAATTAGTTGCAGTATACTTGCCATATTTGTATCAATATGCTTTTCTCATTAAAATCACCGTCACTTCTTCAGGATGCTATTCCTATGATCAGTAAACTGAGATACAATCCAAGATTTGACAAAGCTTTCAAACACGTTTTTGGAAAGACTTTAATTTGTCGTAGCATGGAAGTGTCTACACAGCTGGCCAGAGCTTTCACCATGGACTGTATTACTCTGGAAGGTGAGTACTGCAATTTTATAAATTTATTGTAAAAATGGGATCCCTGGAATGTGAGGCTCATTGAACATGGTCTGTTAGTGTTTTCAAAATAAGGTTATTTAAAATAATAGTATACTTAACTGAGATGTATAAGGTTGCACTTGCTTAATTACAGTTCTTTAAAAATACAGAATTTCTTCACAAGCCATTCAATTATTATGATCTAAAAGTTAATAGCTCTGTATTTCCATCCTGAGGATTGTAAAGCAGATTAGGTTTGTATGCATCCAACTTATTTCATCCAGTTTAACAGGTGTTTTGTTTTACTGGAGTATTTATGGTCTTTTCCACAAACTTAAACAGTGTTCAGGGTGTGAATGTACAGCCTTAATTATTGATAAGTGCAGCATACCAGACACGTGAATGTTACGTTCTCTGACCTAGTCTGCATCTCCTGTTAATTGCCTGTTCTTGGAGGGCAGATTCCCTGCAGGCTTCTTGTTGTCTTTTTGTCTCTTAAAGTCTCAGAATTTTCATAGATTATCTAGTCCAACTGTTAACCCAGCACTGCCAAGTCTGCCATTAAACCATGTCCCCTAGTGTCTCCTAAATCCCTCCAGGGCTAGTTGCTCAGCCACCTCCCTGGGCAGCCTGTTCCGAGCCTGACAGCCCTTTCGGTGAAGATATTTTCCCTAATATCCAATCTAAACTCCCCTTGGCACAACTTGAGGTTATTTCCTCTTGTCGTATTGCTTGACACCTGAGAGAAGAGATCAACCCCCCCCATTTCTGCACCCTGCTTTCAGGGAGTTGTGGAGAGTGATAAGGTCTCCCCTCAGCCTCCTCTTCACCAGGGTGAAGACTCCCAGCTCCCTCAGCTGCTCCTCACAGGACTTGTGCTCCAGACCCTTCCCAGCTCCATTCCCTTCTCTGGACACGCTCCAGCACCTCAGTGTCTGTCTTGCAGTGAGGGGCCCAGAACTGACCACAGTACTCAAGGTGTGGCCTCACCAGTGCCCAGTACAGGGGGACAATCCCTGCCCTGCACCTGCTGGCCACACTGTTCCTGATGCAGGCCAGGATGCCATTGGCCTTCTTGGCCACCTGGGCACAGTGCTGGCTCATAGTCAGCTGGCTGTTGTTGACCAGCACCCCTGGTCCACCACACAGGTGTAAAAATTCCTAAGGATGTTTGAGGAAGAAATGATTCATTTTTCAACACACTCTACAAGCCACAGATACTTCTAATTATTCAGCCCCTCTTTTGTTTTCTCTCTTACAGATGATCTCAGATTTTTTTTTTTTTAATGGTAATGCTAGTCATTTGTGATTTTTCCCTTAATGTAAGTATTTTTTCTTTTAAGCCGCATGGTTTCAGAAGTTAATTAAAAGATAAGCTAATGCTTAAAGGAGATCATAGCAGTCTGTGATGGTCTTGAGAAAGGAAATGTACTTTAAATTGAATACTAAAATAAGTATTTCCCTAATTATTGTATACATACATACCTATTTCCTGATACTGATGCAGCACTCCCCGTAGGTCAGTTGAAATGTTCTAGTTAAGCTGTGCGGTGGCATGGTGGTTATAGTTTTGTAGAAACTGCTGTGAACATTACAGAGAGCATGCTGCGTGCGGTTCATCCTGTTACAGTCTCATTCTGTTAATGCTCTCAGGTGATCAAGTCAGCCATCGTGGTGCTTTGACTGGAGGTTATTACGACACGAGGAAGTCTCGACTTGAATTGCAAAAAGATGTTAGAAAGGCAGAAGAAGAACTTGGTGAACTTGAAGCAAAACTCAATGAAAACTTACGCAGAAACATTGAAAATATCCTTTTGTTGCTCTTGGGGAAAGGTGTGATGACAAGGCTTTTGTTTTGCTGTTACAGTAGTAGATGAAAGCCAGGAGACTGACTTTTGTTAATGTTACCTATTAGCTGTAGCGTTTGACTGTTGCTTGTGCAAGCTGGGCCTGTATGTTACTGTAGGGAATTTAGTAACAAATCAATAGTAAAACAGAAACAAAACCCCTGACTGTGAAAACAGGTACACAACCCGTGAAAATACTGTATTTTAAAACCTATCTGTTTCTTATGCATCTGAATTGCTTTTTTTTTATTTAAAAGTAATTTGTACATCAATGCAACTTGTTAAGAAATACTTTCTATACCAATGCTGTTAATTTTTTGGTAAAACTTCCATACTGGGGAAACTTGACTGAAAAATAGTAATTGACACACACCTTGTCCAATAGTTTGTGTCAGGGAGTGGCTGGCACTGCAGGCTTCGGGGGAAAAAGGAGCTCTAGTATTCTGTCCGTGTTAAAGATCACAATCAGGTTTTAAAGTTTAGAGATGGAGTTAAAGCCTAAACTGAGGCTTCCTATTCCTTCTGCAGTTTGTTGTAGTAACTACTGTAACAGATACTCTTGTTGTCTGTGTTAATCTTTGCTGCCTCTTCTGATTGATGCTGTATTTTTAGTACTTGCAGGACTCAATTTGTGTATCTACAGTTAAGTTTTTGAGTGTGACGTTTTCTTCTTCCTTAGGTATTTTTTTTAACTACAAATATGTAGGTATATGGTTTAAAAGGATTTGTGCAGAAATAAAATTTTAATCCTAATTCCAGGGTGCGTTGTACAGGTAGCCTACTTTGTTTAACTAGGAATGGGAGCTTGAATTCCT
>NW_010252292.1:20714-26984 GCF_000690775.1 Eurypyga helias
AATTCCTCAATTACCTGTTGGACACACTGGCTTCAGTACAACTTAACTTTTAACCAGGACTACTGTTTTGGAACTGAGAAATATTTCTTGCGAATATTTAAGTCAAAATCTTTAGGCTTGGGTTTCTTTTTGAGGAAGAATCTATAGGGGATGTAGGTAGAGTACTCATCTAACTGATAAAAAATCCTGAAAATACCTTTCAGCTGTGCTAGAGCAGTGACTGTAGTAAGAGCTGTTACTTCAGTCTGTCAGTAACGTTTAGAACGTAACACAAACAGACCTCAGTTGTCTGAGATCTGAATTCTATGATTCCTGGAAACTTTCTGTAGCTCATTCAGTTTTCTTAGAAAGTTTAAGTAATGAAGTGTTTTACTGTCACCTCTGCTTAGGGCAGCTATTTAATTTTTAGGGCATTTAAGTTGATGTTGTGTTAAAATAGGCATTTTAGTAGGAGCAGCATGACTTTAGTAATTCTACGTAAATTAAAACAGAATCCTCTGCAAGCTGTGCACCATGACTTAAGCCATTGTATCAAAACTAGCATGAACAAGTTACACTTTTTGCCTCAGAACTGAGTAAGGGATAATTGTATTGTTTCAGTCTTTTTAAATGTAGGCATCTACTCTTAAATGTCTTGTAAGATCTGAGTTTTCCTTACAAGTTCAAAAGCATCCCTGTGTTCTTCTGAGTGCCATGTTTAAAATTAGTAGCTAAATGAAGCTTTCCTGGCTTGATCCTGGTGTTGATAAGGGTGCTCAAGTTACTTTTGTGGGTGTTCTTGATTTCTGCTGTCCAACTGAGTATTTTGTGGGGGTGGTTGGGGTTGGATTTTTTTTTTTTTATTATGATGGCAGCTGAATATGCCAAAGGGCATAAAAATTGAAGATACTCTTAGATTAAAAAAATGCTTTTTAAAACAAGGACATAGAGTTTTCCTTAGCCCATAGTATGGATTAATAATGAGATTGACCAGTTGATGAACCAAATGCAACAAATCGAGACACAGCAGAGAAAGTTCAAAGCCTCTCGAGACAGTATTTTGTCAGAGATGAAAATGCTGAAGGAGAAGAGGCAGCAGTCTGAAAAGACATTTATGCCTAAGGTACAGTATGGGAATTTTGAAAGCTCTTACTGGTGTTCTATTAATTGTTTGATTAATATTACTGTTAATCTTGCATTCCTTTTCTGGTTAACATCAGAGTATGAAAAGATAACTGGAAATATGTCACAAAAATACGTCTCTGTAATCAGAGATGAAATTAATATAAACCTACAGATTGCTCTGAGGATTGATTCTGTCTAATATTTGTTTCATAGCAACGCAGTTTGCAGAGCTTGGAGGCAAGTTTACATGCTATGGAGTCAACTAGAGAATCATTAAAGGCAGAACTGGGGACTGATTTGTTGTCTCAGCTCAGTCTTGAGGATCAGAAACGTGTGGATGCTCTTAATGATGAAATTCGACAACTACAGCAAGTAAGGAAAGCAAAACGTATTTCCATTAAATGCTGTACCTTTCTTCCCAATTAACTTACTTTTGTCCTTCTGTATGAAAAGTCATTTATGGATATGGTGTAGTTAAAGCAATGTTTAGTCAGTAGTAGGTAGGCATGTTTGGAGTCTTCTGCCAAGTGTATTTGCATGTTAATCTCAAATGCTGGTAGATTTTACTAGCTGTATTGTGTGAGGATTACGGCTATGTGTGTTGGAATCATCAGTTTGTTTGCTCCTGCTCTTGGACTTTCCAACAATAGGTACAAATAGATATCTGAAAGGAGTGACAGACACACAGTGTGGGAAGATAAAGCAGTGTCTAAGCATGAGGTAGATGAGACAAAAACTAAGGTTTTGTCTGACACACGTGTTGAAAACCTAAGTATACTCTCTAAAACTCTTCTGGGTATAAGAATTGGATTCAGATGTTAATACCACTTGAGAAAGTTACTGCATTGTATGGTTGACTTTTGCAGTAGACAGCTGCAAAAGTATTTACTGTTTCATTCTTTTTGCCAGTTCAGAGTGTTGCTCTAGTTTTAAGAATTGTGTGATATTTTAATACACAGAATTGTGTGAAGAGTGGGTTTTTGGTTTGCCTTATTTAACAAAGAAAAAAGAGTTGTTTAGGAGTCAGTTAAGGCAGTTAATATGTTTTTTTAACTTTTTCAGGAAAACAGACAGCTTTTGAATGAGAGGATTAAACTAGAAGGCATTATCACAAGAGTTGAAACGTATCTCAATGAGAATCTGAGAAAACGCTTAGACCAAGTGGAACAAGTAAGGATTTTCTCTTAAATGTACTTTTGCAATCTGCTTTTGATTTACTTCCAGGACTTAAACGTAATAATTCGATAAATACTCATTCATTACCCTGTATTTTCTGTGATGGGTTTTGCTTCCCTATATTCAAGCTAAGTATTTTATTTAAATTCAGCAGTGTGTTTTAGGCGTGTGAATTTTTGACAGGAATCCTACTTTAAATACACAGTCTCTGTGTAAATAGGGCCATCATGACAGATTTGTTTGAAGATCTAACTTTACTAAAATATTTAATACAGCTACACGTAGAGTAGCAGAAGAAAACTTGTTTGTTTGGCTTACACTTTTGTTCCCCTCCATGCTGAAGCTTGGTGGCATTTACTTTGTCCCATAGGAACTGAATGAGCTGCGAGAAACAGAAGGTGGCACAGTTCTTACTGCTACAACATCGGAACTCGAGGCTATCAACAAACGAGTGAAAGATACACTGGCACGGTCAGATGGTTGGTAGCATCACTTTTTCAAAGCAAAGTTCCAGGGTTTTGAAAGTTCACACATACTATGTTTTGGTTTAGAAACACACCATAATAGAGACCTTATAGCCCCTTCCAGTACCTGAAGGAGCTACAAGGAAGCTGGGGGGGACTTTTTACAAGGGCCTGTAGTGACAGGACAAGGGATAACGGGGACAAATTGAAAGTGGGGAGGTTTAGGTTAGATATCAGGAAGAAGTTCTTCCTGGAGAGGGTGGTGAAGCACTGGGACAGGTTGCCCAGAGAAGCTGTGGATGTCCTATCCCTGGGAGTGTTCAAGGTCAGGCTGGATGAGGCTTTGAGCAACCTGGTCTAGTGCAAGGTGTCCCTGCCCATGGCAGGGGGGTTGGAACTGGATGGCCTTTAAGGTCCCTTCCAACCCAAACCATTCTATGATTCTACGAAATCGTTAATTTATAATATGCTGCAGAGGTTACATAGTGTGTTACAGACTTTTGGAACTTACTCCGAAAGATAAGTGAAACGAGACTTTGTGTGTGTCATATGTAAATCAAAGTGTCCACAGCTGCGCATGGTGATACCAGTAAGTTTGTGTTGGTGGTAAGACTTCTGGTTTCTGGACGTAGTACTTTTGAAGCATGATCATATATAGTTATTCTTGAAATTTGTCTAACCTATCTAAAACTAAGTTGCTGTCTTTTGCTCCTCTTTCTAGGAGGTCACTTGAACAATGTGACCATAGTATGTTACGGGTGGTTTTGGTTTTTTAAGCCATATACTCATGGGGAAGAAGAGAGAAGGATTTTCAGCTTTTGTCTTAATTTAACTTTCTGTTCCTTACTAGATCTTGTTCTGTAGATTATCTTTTTGTTTCATAAATACTTGACTGTATAATTGCTGATTTTATGCAGGCATGTAAGACTTACCACTTTGGGTTTTGTGCTCTCCCCCAATATTTCAGATCTGGATAATTCTATTGACAAAACAGAAGCAGGAATTAAAGAGCTTCAAAAGAGCATGGAACGCTGGAAGAACATGGAAAAGGAGCATATGGATGCCATTAACCACGACACGAAAGAACTTGAAAAAATGACTAACAGGCAAGGCATGCTTCTCAAGAAGAAAGAGGAATGCATGAAGAAAATCCGAGAGTTGGGTTCACTTCCACAGGAGGCTTTTGAAAAGTATCAGACTTTAAGTTTAAAGCAGGTAATAAGTGTGCTTGGTCTGATGTTTCGTGACCTGAAATGTTAGCGTCACGTGCATCTTCAGTGTCAGAGGTGGCTAGAATTGCAAGTCACTTTGACGCGTTAATGTTTTCCATTTGCAGTTATTCCGCAAACTGGAGCAGTGCAATACGGAACTGAAGAAATACAGTCACGTTAATAAAAAAGCTTTAGATCAGTTTGTGAATTTCTCAGAGCAGAAGGAAAAATTGATAAAAAGACAAGAGGAACTGGACAGGGGCTATAAATCCATCATGGAGCTGATGAACGTCCTTGAGCTCAGGAAATACGAAGCTATTCAGCTGACTTTCAAACAGGTAACAAAATGGCAACAATTGAAAGACACTGGTGCCGAAATCAAGTTGTCCCGTTATGTAGCTGCTTCTTCCCACAGAGCTGCTATGCAGTGCATCTATCCATAATGATAGAAAGCAGTATCGTGTAACTTGAGGTTTGTGGGTTTTTAAATACTGAAAAAGAAATAGACTAGCATTTTAAGTAGGTGCTCCTTTTGGTCGTATTACATCTCTAGCTTGGCTTTAAACCTCTTAAGTGCTTATTTTCTGGTGATTCTCTTTGTGCTGTGAACAACTCTTTTTTTGGGAATGTCTGGTCATAAACTCTGCCCTAAATCCATTCTCCAGATTTAGTGAAAATAATTCCTAATGTTAACAAAGGATCTTAACTGTGAAGTATGAAGTCTTCTCTTAAAAGATCATTTGCTTAACTGAGATCTGATCTGAAGCTTGCTTAAATAAATAGTACTTGCTTTTGCTACTGTATTATGTTCTAATTCTACAGTTTTCTTGAAAAAAGGGAGAATTCTCATATTGCATGAACAGTTAGCTTAGATGCTTTAAACCAGGCTCTGTGTAGTGTATGTTTCTCACTTCTACTCGTGCTTCAGAATGAATGTGGAACTCTGCCTTAAGGCAGACACTTGGTGTGATCGTGTAAAACCGGCTGTTGTCTGCAGCTGATTTCGATGTGTAAAAGTGAGCTGATGTATAGACTGTTTCTTTTTCAGGTGTCAAAAAATTTCAGTGAAGTATTCCAGAAGTTAGTCCCTGGTGGCAAGGCCACGTTGGTGATGAAGAAAGGAGATGTGGAGGGCAGTCAGTCCCAGGATGAAGGTGAAGGCAGCACTGAGAGTGAAAGGGGATCTGGATCTCAGAGCAGTGTTCCGTCTGTAGACCAGTTCACTGGAGTTGGCATTAGGGTAAAGAAAATTATTTGTGTTTCAGTACTCTGAATATTCATTTAGATATTTTTCAAAGGCAGTGTTTAGTTCGTCCTGTTCATTCACTATAATAGCAAGTCATGTTGTGGTTTAGTATTTTGAAGTCATCTTGCTGTTGCATTGTTTTCTTAGGTATCATTCACGGGGAAGCAGGGTGAAATGAGAGAAATGCAGCAGCTTTCAGGGGGACAGAAATCCTTAGTGGCCCTAGCCCTGATATTTGCTATCCAGAAATGTGATCCAGCTCCGTTTTACTTGTTTGATGAAATCGACCAAGCCTTGGATGCTCAGCACAGAAAAGCTGTTTCGGGTAACTGTCTACCTTTATTCACCCTCATTGTGGTTGAAGGTGATAGTCCATCTTCTGCATCCCTGTTGTTTATGATGGAAGCTTGTAATCACAAAGGCACCTTTTTGAATATTCCAACATGTGTTTTAGAATTTAACTTTGTGCCTTCTGAAGCTTTCGTGAACTCTGTTTTAGGTAGATGCTGGGTGTAGTCTACTGTATCTGAAGGGTCTCCTTCCTATACTGCAGTGTAGTGGAAATAGTCCTGTTTTGAAGTGCAGTGTGATTTTAAAAAAACACTTTTTAGCTCAATGCAAATTAATGATAGCATTTTAAAACCTGGTATGGATCGTTCCTTGATTTGTGGGTTGTTTTTTGCATTTATTTTCTTAAGAACCAAAACCTCATTTTGAGGAAGGAGTAGCAAACTCTTTACCTGTCTCATATTAAGACCTTTCTTGCCTTATTGGAAAGATTACGTTAATAAAGAATTCTTGTGTTCTTTTTTAGATATGATTATGGAACTAGCTGAACATGCTCAGTTTATTACAACAACTTTCAGGCCTGAACTGCTTGAGTCAGCTGACAAGTTCTATGGTGTAAAATTCAGAAACAAGGTAAATAATGTTTTAGTTATGATGTTTACTGAGGACCTTATCAAGTTGTGCATTTGAGACTCAACTTAAGTCGAGTTTAAAGTTGAATCAGTCATACTTCATTGATGGATTTCTAGTTATATCAGTGTCTTGTGTTCTCTCCTTTCTG
>NW_010252292.1:27015-28509 GCF_000690775.1 Eurypyga helias
CTACAGATGTGCCTTGTCGTGTTCATTAAAGAAAACGAGAAATTGGTTAGAAGCCAGTTGCTGAGGCCTGGAGCCTTTAGAAATGCGGTTACCTTATTCTGCAGAAGATAACTGTAATAATGGTATACTTCTTTTTGTTCCACCAGGTTAGTCATATTGATGTGATCACAGCAGAAATGGCCAAAGACTTTGTAGAAGATGACACCACACATGGTTAAACGAAATTGTACTTACTACTTGTTTGGAAGATGTGTATAGTGCTATGTTTATGCCAGGGACCTGTAAATTTAAAATATGAAGTATTTAGTCCTTGTTTAAAATAGTTTTTGAACATACATTTTAACCAAGACCCCAGAAGGCTTAGTTTCAGAGGAGCTTGAGTATCCATTTTGTCTCTGTTGCTGTATTTTATAAGATAATTGTTAATGTTACCTTTATACAGTACCCTGTAGTTTGGAAATTTTATTCTCTTCCCTCAAATCTTTTGTAAAGTGTCTGTTGCTGTTTCAAAGCTTTTCAAAGAGTGCTAGCTATTCCTTCTTAAGTATAATTTTATCATTTATATTGCCTCACATGGTTTTTTTAATGGCTTCAATTAAAATGATTGGTTTTATTGCTGTAACTTGTATACATTATGTTTTTGGTTTATGTTGTCTTTCTGTAGAAGATTCCACTGAGATGAACTATATTTGGTCATGTTAGAGCTGCATATTTCAGAAGTAGGAGACCAAGTCATTCATTCAAGCCATTCCTACTTCTTTTTCTCCTTTTTTGCACACTGCTAGTGCCAGCAGAAAACAATCCCAGATCTGTGCTTATCCAAATTGATCGTGTTCTGGTTATTGAACTCAAACCACAACAATGTTAAGTATCAGAAAACCCCAGAACTTCATCAAGACAAAATCACAGCTGCCTGCCTCCCACCCCCCACCCCTTTTTTCCTGGCACCCTGGCCTGTGTAACAATTCCTCTGTCATATCCCCTCAGCCCCCAGGACCAGCATAACTTGAGCCAAGTGATAGTCACCAGTCAAAATGTGACTCTCTTCCTACTGCTTAGGCTTTTGGCAAAGGGGTATTGAATAACTTGATGTGAATTCTGGAAAACTTAAGGTTTTACTATGAACTATATATTTCTTAGATGGCAAAGCAGTTGTAAAAAGAGTCAGTTGGTATTGATATATATATATATAAATAAAATAACCTTCAACAGTACCTTATGTAAAAGTAAACAGTACAGTGAGAAACTGAACTTGTATACTGCACTTACTCTGTAGGGCACTTTCAACGAAGCAGAAGAATAATGCTGTCTGATAGGTTTTCATCTGCAAGCACCCTTGCTCCCCACGGACACTTCAGGAAGTGCAGGAAAGGAGAGCGTACGTGAACTGATTGCAGGCCTCCTGAGCTGAGGAGTGTATATACTTGTCGTACAAGGCAGGGTAAGAGAAGAATACTCAAGCTGGTGTAGAGTAACTTCCCTGGGGAATGATAA
>NW_010252292.1:28544-36178 GCF_000690775.1 Eurypyga helias
TAAGCCAGAAGGAAGGGGATGTTGTGCCTGACGTAACAGAGGTGTCTGTAGTTCCTAGGGAGGCACTAGCTACGTGGTAGACTTCCCACAGTGAAGAGTGGGGTTCAAAACATGGAACAGACTCTCAAAGCCAAAGTAACCATAACACCACCAAAATTCTTAATATGCAAATAGGCTTTTTATTTGAGAACCCTGAAGAGTTTGAGATCTGTACTCTGCATACAGACCTCTGAATACACAGTTAGAACAAAACATTCCTGAATTACTCACGTGAAACAAGTTCAAAGATCAGAGAAGGAGCTACAGAACCTAGCCACAGGTTCATACCTATGGTTGATGATTCCATGCCATTTGACCTAGTGCGTGTAAGGACACACTTGAAGGGTCTGTGATCCATGACTGTCGGATCTGGAACTCGCCTGTGGTAATAGCAGGCTGCGCTCTCATGACTCTTCCGGTGCTAGGGCATCAGCTTGGCAGTTGTTAGTTTGAATTTTGGAAGAGATAGGCAGTACATAGGCCATGAAGCTAATTGCTGCGCTTTTTAATAAAGTGTCATACTAAATCCATCTAAGACTGACCATGAATTTTATCAAATAATCTCATTAGAGTGGGAGCAGATTAGTAGAGCAGGATTCTTATTTATACAGTGCTCATCATAACAGAGCCTAAATGCAGCTGAATAACTTGAGTAATTTCAGCTGTGTGAGGAATTTTCCTCTGGGTTGAGTCTGGCATTAAGTTTGTGAAGCGCAGCAGGGAAGTGGGTAGCTCTGGAAAGCTGGTGGAAACACAACTGCATACTGGGTTCATACTGCGCAGGGTAAGAATAGACGAGCCGTTAGCTATCGCATCAGTCTGCTGAAGACCAAGGTTAGAGCTACTTGCATAGAACTTGGGAGACTTATCAAGACTTTCAGGATCCTTTTTCAAGGTAAGTTTGGGGGGGTGGTGGTTATTTTGTTTGTTTAAACCTCAGTGGCTATTAAACTTTTTTCTGACCTTTAAAAGTGGCATTTCTAGAGAGGCTACTTCCTAAGTTTACACCTTGCTTTCCTGTCAGCGTACCCCTTCCCTCATGCTCGGTCCCACTGCTGTGATGCTTTGCAGCCACATGCTGCAAGAATGACAAAACTTGCTGGCATCAGTTCCTCCGTCTGGTTCACTGAGCGCGTTGCCACGCACGGGCCTGGAAGGGGAAACGCTGAAATAACATACACGGCACCTTCCCTAGTCGTCAAAGCTCAGCCTTGGTGTGGCGCTGCAGATGCCCTACAGCGATCTTGGGTTGCTAAGTTAGAAGCTATAGTTAGAGTTGAAGAGGGCCTCAATCAGGGATGTCGTAAGGTAGGTTGTTTACCAAAATCCACACCAGCTCACTTGAGTTGGGAAATAAATTGCATGAGAACTGCATGAAGGTAGGAAAACCAGAACCTCATCCCTTGCTGTATGTTTTAAGGAACATCCTGGTAGAAAGGGGAAAGAATTGTCTCGATAAACTGCCAGTACATACAATCCAACGGAGGATTTTGGTTTTCCCAGCCTGGTTTGGGCCATGGTTAAGGTTGGGAGTGTCAGAAAAGTTGTCTTTGCTCTCTGCCCCGTCATGATCTCTTTCAGATTGCTGCACAAACCTGAAGATGTAACAGCCATTTCAAAATGCAGTGGTCGGAGTGATAGGTTTCCAAGGGGTGGGTGCTGTGTTCTGTTTGTGTTGGTTCATATCTGGTCCATGCAACATCATAGTTTACAAGTGGCCTTTTCTGTCTGCCAGTGCTTTAAATTCTTCCTGAAAAAGAAGTTTTGCTGAAAGTTGCTGTGCCCTTGAGTTTCTTCAAATGTGTCCCGTCTTTTCCACCTGGAAGTGTAAGGCAGAATTCGGTGAAACAATGCACTTGCTCTGAACTGTAGGATATCCCAGAAATTGTAGAAATCCTGGGTGCCCCATGGTCACCCACTTGATATGCCCAGGGAGCCTGGGCTTAGGCATATTGACTGCAGGACCTGCATACCGGCTCTGGTAGATGTTGCTGAGAAACACGGCAACGCGGGGCTGGGGTTTTGTTAGGGACAGTAGCAGGAGTACCCCTTCTCTTACCCAAGCGTACGACTGGGAGATCACCACTGGTGGTATGATCCAGAAACATGGAACTTGAGAAGGTTACCATTTTATTTTCATTTTTCTGGTTATACTTGTCCTTCCAGTAAAACACAACTCTCTGTTTTCTGGATGTCCACTGGGGCTGCATTTCGTACTGCAGGCTTGAAAGTCACCTGGGAAATAGAGTTGCGATGTCACCCCTGAACGTCTTCAATATAGGCATTTAACTGCTTATTTTCTTAATTATCAACACGACATTTACCAGCGGAATCGTTGAGCATTTCTGATCTCTTAGGATAGTTTTCATCTCTGGCAAACGTTCTCCAGATGCTTTCTAAGATTAACGCCTTTGAGTTTTTTATTTTTAACTGTATGGGAATGTTACAAGATGTCGTGTGTAACTTGGGCAGCAGGTGGAGCCAAACTGGGCTAAATGCAAAACCGAAATTCGTTTTACTACTGCTCAGGGTAAAACCAAAGCGTGCTTTGCTTTTTTTTTTTTTTTTTTTTTTTAATAATAAGGTTTTTGGAATTCCAGAGGCTATTACAGTGGACTTGAGGATGTTGAACAAATAGAGAAACAAATTATAAATATCTTTATGTGGACAAGAATGTAAGTAAATGGGAATAAATCACACTTTTTGCTTAAAAAAAAATAAAAGCCTTTAAGACTTTAATAACTTGCTAAAATGTTATTTAATGTATTTTAGCAAGTTCTTATTGGGTAGAACTGTGCCATTCCAGGGGGGATAAAAAAAAAAAAGGCATAAATTTATGTAAAAATAAACCCTGTGGGTAAAATGTAGGGGAAAAAAAAATCAGAAGAATTGTCACAAAAGGATATGAATTTGGTTCCTCTGAGAAATGGCCAACAATTCTTTGTGGTGAATGCAGTCATGGTCCCCTCCTTGTAGCTGAACCTGTGGGCATGGGAGGTGATTCCCAGGGCAGGGATAAACAGAGGGGACAAACTGTTTCTGTTACAATTCTTCCTCAAACTGGAGGTATGGAGCAGTTACCCTGCCTGCTGAGGCTGGCAACTGCTGGGCATCTCTCCGCTGCTCCCCTCCCTATTTATCCACAGACACCCAGGAGCAGTTGTGAACAGCTGCTCCGCTGCTGGAGCGCCAGGTTCCAACAGACAATGCTCTGCACCTGGGGAGGATGGCAGTTTTGAATCCACCCGTAGTGGAGCCCTGCTGATTTTACAAGCGGTGAGTCTCCAGATATTGTTTCAAAATATTTTCCTAGGGAAAGGTAACCTTAGCCCCTGGAAGGTCTTTATTTCCAGCATCTGCTTTCATTCCTCATTAGACACAAGGGATGGTTTTACTATCTCCCTAGTAGTCAATAAAAGCATTCCCAGTAACGAAACTTAAATCTGCTCACATGTGCACTTCGGTGCACTTCACCAGTGATACTGTCTTGTCTTTCAGAGGGCGATAAAAGAGTGGATTTGGTTTTATAGAAAAGGAAGTGCAGAACATTTCCTTTTAGCGTGATCATAAGCGTATTTGGGGATTATTTTAATTGGAGGCGTTTTTCACCTTGGTCCTGGCGTGATGTCTTTCTTCTCCCTCTCACAGCTGAAGTGCACAGAGAAGCCAGTTGGGCTGAGATATTTATTTCTAATTATTCTGCCTTGCTCTTCCTTTAGTGTGGTTTTTACTCTTTCCTTCTTTCCTTTGTTACCTTTGGCTGTAACCACAAGGAGGCATTTCTTGGTTTTGTTAACTTTGACTACCTCAAGTTCCACTTTTTAATTTTTGTTTTCTGCCTATGTATTTTGTCTCAGATGAATGTTTCTTCTATAATGCAGCAACAGTGATGGGCAAAATCATTGTTCGTTAGTCCTTGGATTCCTCGGTTGCTGCAGTTCCAGCAAAGTGTTAACTGTTCAAAAATGATACATTTAGCCTAAGAATTTTTGTAGCAATGCTGAGCCCAGCATCACTTTTCAGTGCTACTGAATCAGCAGTTGCTTCATGTTGCACGTCATGTCAGGAATTACACTATTCTTCTGAAATACCTCCAAACTTCTATTTGCTAAGGCAAAGAAGAACCTGTAATTTCTTACTGTAGCCATGGCTTGGATTTGGGCTAGCTTTATTCCTCTGTATGGGAATGTAAAGATGAGAAATGAAATGTACATCCTCAGGTTCTGATGCCTGACAGTTCCCACCATTCTAGAAAAGAGATTTACATCAGGTAGGATCAGCATTTAGAGTTCACTTCGGCAGCTGTGCCCCAAAGGATGTATCATTAAGATGCCTGTTGAGTTACAGCCCCTCAACGATACAGCATCCGCCTATACTGTGCTTTAAACAGGAGGCATTCCAGACAGCCCAGCTGACTCAGACGTACAGCATCTAATCACTGTTGATATCGCTAAAGGTTACGGGCAGGTGCTGCTGGAGCTTTGAGCACAGTGAAAATCTGCCTCTGGCTCTCCAGAAGAGCTCAAGTTTTTCTACTTTGAACTCTAAGGATAAAAATGCATCCATGACCTTCAGTGTTCAGATCACCCAGACAGCATCTGGCCAGCTGGATGCAGGCCCTCATAGCGCAGGGGAAATACCGGGGGGAAGTCTGAGCTTGTGAATGAATTTCTTGTCAGTTTTAGAATTCAGACTTGTAATTATTAAGTAGCTGGAGTCTCAAGTACGGCTGTAGTTTGTGATACTGCCTATTTGGGAATAAATTGCATTCCCACTGCTTTAATTACCAACAAACTGACAGATACTGCAGAAATCAAAACTGTACGAAGGTTCCTCTGTAGCTGCCACAACAGCTAGGAGGGATTTATCAGTTTTATAATATATGTGTATATTATAGATAGTAATATAGGTTGCAACATATTATTAAATAATATGTAATATATGCAAATACATTACAATATATAAAGACATATATTAAGGACATATTTTTTCCACTTTAGCCTAGTGCTATATCCAATGTTTTTGCTTGCCTAGATGATAAAAGCACTGTGAGGTAGAGGAGGTATTTACACACAGTTCTTACAATGCAGAGCGGTGGTATCTAATACCTATTTTAAAACTCATCTTTAAATTTTTTTAGAGGCTCAGAAAGCATGGGCCAGGACAAGTTCCCCCTCCCCGACACCGCCCCGTTTGCACTAGGATACTGTTCTGTACATTTGCCACTAGATAACAGTTTGGGGGTATTTGGTAGGTTACAATGTTGATCATTTGTCTTGAAAAGATACCAAGTAACGCATCACCGTTATGGTTACACCCCTTTCAAAAACCCAGTCTTTCGCCAAGCCTCCTTGTTTTGTGTGTGGCAATTCTTTGACCACCTTTCAGTCGGTGCCCCAGTATTTTTGGCCCCCAGGGTTTTCTGTGAGCATTACCAGAGGTGACATGGATGAGGTTCAAGCTGATCTTCTTTGATTGGTGCCGCATCCTGGGCAGTACTGGGTTTGTTCTCTGGGAACAAATTCAGAGCGCAAATTTCCAAAAGAAAAATGCTTTGGTTGACCAGGCAGTGCTCCTGAGCCCAAATCTTACATCATTTGACATGTCTTTTTCTTCATGAATCCTCTTTTATCCTACAAAGATAATTATGCTGAAGCTTTTAAGTTGGTTCTGGTGCTGAAGAAAGAGGTTGTGATGGGTACCTAGGTGGGTAGATGGATGCACATCTCGGGAGCATGGCAACATTCAAATCTCTTGCTTAATAAGGGGTGCTCTAAAAGGTGTGGTCACAACTGTACTTACAGGATGTACTAGTGAGGGTCACCTGAACCCCTAATGACTATTTGGGGTTGTCTCCTGAGGGAGACATCTCTGTCTGATACATAAGACGTCAAGAGTCCAAACTGTAAGAGAATCACACCTAGATTAGATGTTTGAGGTAGATCATATAAGTATTCCTTCTGTGTCCAGTGTAAAGGTAAAGTAGGGAGACCACAAACCGGATGGTGGGGGAGGACTTTGTTTTCATGTAATAACAGTCCGGTGGGTAGCTGGAGTAAGCAGGGAAAACTTCAGCCAGCAAGTAAAACACCCCCTGTCAGACCGGGCATCGGCTGGCAATGTTCAGCACAGTACGCTTCTGCTTTGTTGTCTAATTCCTCCTTGTTTTTGAGTTGCTGAGTGAGGCAGCTTGGGCTGATTTCTGGAATGTGCAGCGAGACGAGGGGAAAGCATGGATGGATACAGCTGGTGAGATAAAACTGGAGAGGAGGTTCCCAGGACAGCCAGGCTTTCAGGGTGTTGTTTTTGTCTTGACTGCAAGAGTTGAAGAGAAGTGGCTGCACTGTGAGACCATGGGGACTGGGAGGTAGAAGAAGGGTGTGTTGTGCTGGTTCTCTGACATACCAGCTTCTAGAACAAACCGGAATCATGAACTTGGAGACTGGCCATCAGATAAAGACGTTTGGGTTGTCAAGTGTGTTTGGTTACTGAACCAACTTGCAGAGAACAAGTCCCTCCTCCTGTCTCATCCTTCAGAGGTCACCTGGCAATAAAAGGAAGGACTGTGCAGTGGGTTGCAGTTTCAGACTGGGGACAAGAATTTACAGAATCATGCATACCATGCGCTCCTTGGGAACCCCTGAATGGAGCCCTAGGATCTACGTGTGGGTTTTTACACTGGCTGATTGTGGAGGTTGTGTTAATAACTCTTTGTTGCGCAGCACATAGTTGTTGGCTTGTGTAGAAAGAGAGCTGAAGGGCTGGACAAAGGCCGTGATCAAGCTCTCCGGCACTTGCTTTGTGACATTCAGCAACTCAATAGCTGCTGTTGTCTTTGTAGGGAAGCTGTGCTCACAAAACCTCTTGGAGCACTCAGCCTGTGCTACAAACAGCATTACTGATGCCACTCTGTTCCTTGCTCGCTATGAATTTCTAGGTGCCAAAAATTCCAGCACAGCATCCAGGATGCTCCTTCATTCTCTTTGCAGAGAAACCGAAGAACATGGTCCGGGGAAACCTTTGTTTGGCCTACATGCCATCTCTCCCGAGCAGTGTCACCAGCGTTGCCAGTTCCTATGACGTACTCTGCTTGGTGACTAGAGAACTTTATTTAGCAGGACACGCAATCAAGCGGCTCCAATTAAGGAACTATTAAGAGCAAAATAAAAAAAGGTGTTGAAAGAAGCAAATAGTGGTAGAGTTGGCAGTGCTGAGTTAGCGGTTGGACTTGAGGATCTTAAAGGTCTTTTCCAGACTAAACGATTCTATAATTAGTACATAGTATCTAGAATCACACCCATTGATAACTTAGTTATGCATTGCATAAATGCATTGTTTATGAGTAAACTGTAATATCCCATCAGTCTCTATAACTTCTACCAGCGTTTCTTTCCACCAGGGCTTGGATAATCATGTTATGAACCGATTTCCTGAGAGCGGAGGGCCCTTTATGCTTCGTAGTTTCTCCTGACTTCACCTTTCGGGAGCTATGCACAGTGTCTGCAGTATGGGCGTGTGTATAATGGCTTGGCAGGTCTCCACCGTTGTGGAATTTACAATCATTGCTCTGTGTGTAATGCCTGGAACAGCTTTAT
>NW_010252293.1:0-1795 GCF_000690775.1 Eurypyga helias
TTATTACTGAGAAGAGTGTGTATGTTGGGGGTTAGAAGGAGTTTGGTTTTTAGTCTGTTATTTTTACTAAAATGTTTCTTACTTATTTTCTGCAACTTTATGGAAGCAACTCCCAGTTATGAAAGGTATGTAGTGGTCATATATAAGCAGACTTTTTTTACCTTTTTCATTTTCCAAACCTGAACATTTCACTTTTAAATCAGAACTGCACATTCTCTCTTTGAGTCACCTTCAGTGTAGCTGAGGGATGGCATTCAGCACCTAATCTAAAAATGGAATTCCCCACACAAGTTCAAGAATCAAGGTGAAATACTGAGAAAAGACACTGGCTTAAAATCTAAAAATAAAGTAAAAAGAAATGGGTGGGGGTGGGGGTGGAGGGGCTGGAGACAGGGCCATTACCATCCAAGAAAGCTGGAATACAGATGCTTGATCACCCTGACTGCTTTGTTTATTTGTGGAGGAGTTTGGCTCTGGTAACAAGGGAAGAGCAGCAGTATTCTCTGACTTCAGAAAAGCAAGGAAGTACAGGTAGAGGGCAGTTTTGGTCACAGTGATCATGAGCACACCTGGGTTTTTAGCTGGGGTGGGAGAGCAAAACTGAGAGAGGGATAACTACCATGCCTGACGGGAGCAGAAGGATGCACCCAAAGGCACCAGGGTAGTTGTCTGATACCTTCATGCAGTTGCTGTCCATTGGCTTGTGAAGTTGCTTTCTGGTGGTTGGAGGCAGAATCCTGGGAAACAATGGGCAGATGTTACTCACTTGACTCTGATGGTGGGTCTGATTCCACCTCAAGAAAAAAAGAGAAGACCTGTAAACTCCCAAGACAAGTTATTTACATAAACATGTTTATTTGTTTAATGTTCTATTTCTGCCCAACCTATACAGGATTGGTTAATACTGGTGATTTTCTATCCGTATGCACAGATAGTCCTGGAAGATTTACTGTGTGGTGGGGGGATTAGACTTGCTCAGTACTGGAATTAGTAATTTCCTAAACACCTGTATTTTATAGGTTTAGTTTTTTCTTACAAGTTACATTCACTTTTTTTATTTGAGTAAATTTAGCTTTTACAGGACCTGTAATAGAGTTATGTCTATTTCACAAACAAGAAATACCAATATCAGAGCTGATTTCATCATGGTTAGACTGTCAAGTCTCAGTTCACTCGTGTGCTTATCTATGTGCATAATGAGGAAAATGAATAGTTCTGTTGACTTCAATCCTACCATCCTTTCATCCTGCGCAGTGGGAGGAGATGTTCAGAGGAAGAATCTTCAAAAGCCTTGAGTCATGATTTGTTTCTGCTCATCTGTACAGGACATATGGTTTTGGCACCTTTTAAAAATGTTTTAGTTACTCTAACCATCATGATAATGAGTTGTGAAGTGAGATTTCTTTTCCACTCTGAGGTGAACTTTTGAAGGCCCCTTCGTGTAGTTTGTATTGATTTTTATTTCCTTTCTGATTTTATGCATTTTTCTCTTCTAAACAATAAAATGAGGGAGTTTGGGAATTTATTATGTTATAATTTGCACAGAGCCTTGACCATTTGACCTTTATTTTATTATTTGAGATCAGTTCTTTTGGGAATTGTGAATGAACAGGATATGGATTCCTATTTCCTCCCTTTAAGAGGGGTGATAGATCCTTCTCAGTAGAAATTTCATCCATTTGTAAGTATGGAAATCATTGTAATGCTCTACTTGGCTTCTGCTAGTTCAATACTATAAAGGTATCAGGTGATGGAAAAGAATAAAATTCTTTTTCTTATATATAATATAACAGAC
>NW_010252294.1:0-3183 GCF_000690775.1 Eurypyga helias
AAACCGTTAGTTAATGCACCTGCGCTGCACCCGTGACCTCCCGGTGCTGCTGGTACGGGAAGGCTCAGCCCGGGAGGAGGAGAGGTGGCCCCTCTTTTTGCTCCTGCGTTGGCCCGTTGGGACCCTCCACCTGAAGTGCTGCAACGCCTGTCCCCTTCCCAAAGGATGGGAGCAGCCCAGGATGCCTGGGACTCCCTGTAGTTGGACTTGGGAGCTGCAAGGACAAGCTCGAGGGGATGGGGGGGGCTGGAAGCACTCCCCAGCCTTGCACTGGGAAAAAGGCCAGAAGGGTCAGTAAGAGCAGGTGCCCCCCTGCCCCCTTCTGCGCCCGTTCTGCCTGGCAGGGTAGGACTGTCCCCCATTCTAACTGCCCCCCCTCCAGGGAGCGCTCCCGAGGAAGGGAGGGGGACAGACTCCTCTGTGGAAGGAGGGAGGGAAGTCTGCACACCCTTCTTGAGAAGGGAGACCGGCTTTCACGCGAAGGACGGCGGTGCAGCCTTCCCTCCCGTAGCATCCCGCATCATTCACCTCCTCATCCCTTTCTCCCCGCAGAGCCCGTCTCTCCCTCTGCCCTGGGGCTGCAGTTCCAGTTCAGCCGCACGCAGGACCAGGACGTTCACATCCTGCAGGCTCAGCTCTGGCTCTACCTTCGAGTTCCCCAAGACCTGGTAGCCAGCCTCACCCTGAGAATCTTCCTGGCTGGCGGGGAAGGCGCTTCGGTGGGGGGAAATCGCACGTTGCTGAGCGAGAGGCGGCTGAGCGCCAAGGGCAGCGGCTGGCGCGCCTTCACCCTGCTGCCGGCCCTGCGGAGTTTCTTCGGGGGAGAGCGCAGGACCCTGCGGCTGGAACTGGAAAGCCGTGGGGACGGGGGGGACATCAGGGCGATAGTCAACGCCAGCCAGTCCCACCAGCCCTTCCTGGTGGCTGAGGCAAAGGTGCGGGAGCCGGGACACCGCGTAGCCAAGCGCAGCCTCCGCTGCAGCCAGAATTCCAACCTCTGCTGCCGCAAGGACTACTACGTGGATTTCCGAGACATCGGCTGGGGCGACCAATCAAGCCTGAGGGTTACCAGATAAACTACTGCGTGGGCCAGTGCCCTCTGCACGTGGCAGGCAGCCCTGGGATGGCCTCTTCTTTCCACACCGCTGTCTTCAACCTCGTCAAAGCTAACAATATCCAGGCGTCGGGGCACTCCTGTTGTGTGCCCACGCGGCGGCGGCCGCTCTCCGTCCTCTACTTCGATCGCAATAGCAACATCGTCAAGACGGACATCCCTGACATGATCGTGGATGCCTGTGGCTGTAGCTAGGGTTGGGGGAGCAGTGACGGGGGTCCCCCTTCTCCAGGACTGTCCCTCGGTGGGGGGGGAGGTGAAGAGCTCCCTTGAGCCGGAGTCAGACCGTGGTGCAATGGATCCCTGTGGGCAGGATGGGAGGGAGGGACTCCCCAGAGGGAACAGGGATCTCTGGGGACACACGGGACAGAGCCATGGCCACATCGGGGTGTCTGAGTCTGAGCCATGAGCTGGTGGCTCCAGGGACCCCTGCCCTGACCGGCAGCATCCCTCTGGTCCCAAGCTGGTCCTGGTGGTGGTTCCCCGCTGTGTGTGGGGCCAGGAGACCCTGCTGTGGTCACATCTGGAGTGTCTGGTGATAGTCTGGGACTCAGCCTCCTTGAGAGCAGGGGGATGCAGGAAAAGGGTCTGTTTTCCCCCAGTGGGAAATGAGGACAAGAGACAGTCCCACTTTTTTTTCCTCTACTGTAACAAATCTTCCTGCATCAAAGTGGGGCCTATTAGCGGGGACAGGGGAAATGAGGCACAAATAACAGGCCTGGAAGATGAGGATGAAGGGTAAGACTTCATCACGAACCCCAAAACTGCCATGACTAGACACAGTACTCCCCTCCCAGGAGGGCATGGATCTGGGAAGGACGGCCTTGCTTCCTGGCCACATCCTGTGGATTTCCCCTTTCACTTCCCTGGGTTTTGTGCTTTTTCCCTGCTGCCCACCCCACCAGTCAGGTCTCTTCCAGCCCAGTGGCTCCTTACAAGGAGGTCTGACCCAACCTTGGCCTTTCAGATTGCACTAAAGGTACAGATTTTTTTGTACCTCTAGTTTTGCAGCTATTACTACTCTTACGGTAGAGGTTTCTGCAGCTGTTGGGACTCCCTGGTGCTCCATCCTGCCTCCCCAACTCCCTACTGAAGATCCCACTTTGCCTTCCTGATATCACGTATGCAATGCACCCACGCAGCCTGTGCTTTTAATTTATTTTAATACTTTGGTGCGGTATTCTTCCCCAATAAATGGGTGGAAATGCAACATCCGGGCTCTGACTGCTTTCTTCTGGATGGAGTGGGGGAGATGGTCCTGCTCCTGTCCAAGCCCCCCGGGCTCTGGCTGGGGGGATGCTGGGCGCTGGGGCTGGAGCAGCACAGGAGGTGCAAGCCCGTAGCCGCCGTGGGCAGCACCCCAGTGCTGGGAGATGAGGGGAGCTGTTTCCGGGGTTACCTGGATGCACGCTGAGACCCTGTGGGAGCAGGGATATGGTGGGGGGTGGCTCTTCCCTGTGGATGAGGGACTTGGGGAGTTAGGGCTGAGGCTGGGAATGGGGTACCACATCACTGGGGACTGGAGAGGGGTGGCCTGTAGTGTGAGCAGGGAAGAAGCTGTTTCCCAGCAGGATAGATGCTGTTCTCCACGTGGATCAGTCCCAGACAGAGCTCAGAATGCTACAGCTCTGGAGACTCTGGCCCCCCTGGGGTGACCTTAAATGATGAGCCACAGCCCACCCCCAAATCCTGTGCCCCCACCAGAGTTTGTACCCCAATCACATCTCCTAGGTCTCCCTGATCCCCCTCATGCTCCCCTGACCACCCCCCAGTGACTCCCAACCCCACAGCAGCCGGAGTCCGGTGCTTCCCAAGCTGGTGCGTGACGGGGAGTCCCCTGTGTCGTTTGGGGTGGGAGGCGATGCCCCCTGCTCATCCCTCTGGGATCCCGCATGGCTGGCCTGGGTCCCTGTTGCGCAAGCGCCTGCTCAAAGCTCAGTTTGGGGCTGTTTTATCTGGGGACAAACCCACTTGCTTTCCCAGCTTGGCCCTGTGCTGCACCCTGCAAGCGGACAAAGGGCAGCTTTCATCAGCCGGCCCCAGCGGGCATCCCCCCGGGCTGCGGGGGC
>NW_010252294.1:3199-4444 GCF_000690775.1 Eurypyga helias
CGCTCCCCAAAATATCTCCACCTGCGGGGCAAAGCTGACTGCCCCCGATGGATCCCTCGGCCTCCTGGGTGCTCCCACGGCCCCCCCGGCACGCGCGTTGGGGCACCTTGTCGGTGTCGGTGCCCCCAGGAGCGTGTGCTGCCGTGCCCGCGAGGAGTTGCAGGCATGGATTTTGGGTAAGCGCATGGGGACGTGCACGGTGTCTTCATGGTCACCCTCCTCCCTCCCCGCGCCTGCACTCCGCTCTACCCAGTGCAATTTGGGGGAGGGGGGCATCCCAAAAAGCCACCATATACCACGTTGTCCTTTGCCAGCAGCACAGCACTTTCCCCGTCGCAGTGAATGCGTGTTTCCATGGGGAGGGGGGTGTCCACACGCGTGTGCGTGATGTGCTGACTCACTGACACACTGACACGCTGACCCACCAGCACAGAACCGAGATGCTGAGCTGGCTGTGGTGGTACCATTAAACCCTTAATCTGGGTGATCATCTGGCCCTGCTCTGAGCCGCTTTAACTTTCCTAAAGAGGAGGTAAGATTAACCGTGGGGTGGGGGACGCAGCAGGTTGGGGGTCTGGCCGTTGAGAGCTGCCCAAGCATTGTTTCCACCCGGGGAGGGGGTGGGCTCCAAGCAAAATAGACCTGGGCCTGTCCATGCAGATGACCCCTTGCGAAGAGGTGGGTGGTCTGGGGGGCAAGACCCCGAGTCCCACAGGGTGCGGGTGGCCGGGCTGGGCCCGCACCGTGCTCGGTGCCCGGGCGGGACTTTCCTGGATGCTTAGCCAGGGTCACACTCAGCTCAGGAGTAAATCTGCTGAGCTGCTTACGCCTATTACAAAACCAGCACGCAGGCAACCCCTCTCGCCCACATCCACCACCACCTTGGCGCTGCCTCGGGGCTGATGCTGTGGGGTGCGACCCACTGCAGCGGTCTGGGGACACCGTGGGATGCAGCTAGGTGTTGTCCCCTTGGGGGGGACCTGGGCAGGCATTGCCACCTCCCCTGTGTGCTGGGTCCTCCCTGGGGAGCAGAGACATCCCTCGTCACCCCTCACCGTGTTGAGGGTGACGGACGGGGAGAGGAACTGACCTTGGACTGGGACAGCGGGAAGGGAAACTGAGGCAGGGAGCAGCCTTTTACAGTGCTGGGGATGGAGGTATATCCCAAAACCTCTCTCATACTGTGATCCCCATGTTGTCCCTCGGCTCTGGGGGTCCCATGCAGTCGGTGGAGGGCGATTCCCG
>NW_010252295.1:0-1641 GCF_000690775.1 Eurypyga helias
AGGAGGGTGGGCGGAGGGCACGGGGGGTGCCGGAATGATCTCGTAGTGGGAATACTCCTGGACGTCTGATGACAGGTACCGGGGAGGCCAGTAGGTTGTTTCTGCGGGGTAGACTGGAACAAGAGAGCTGTGTTAGCTGCAGTTCAAGCTGCTGTTTCCCCCCTCCTGCCCTTCCGCTAATTCCTTCGGTAGTTTTTGAGGCTGTGAGAGCGGTGGCAAACCAGGGGAGAGAGGGGACCTGAGGCCAGGGGAGCCGTTATTGCTGCTTTGGGAATTGGGGGGATCTGAGGGCAGCCCTACCCTGGCTGTGCTGGGGCAGTGTTCCCGCCGGCACATTCCCTGCTTTACCACCCAAAACACACTTCATCCCGCCATCCGGATGCAAGAAGTTTGCCTCGTGAGGGGATGGGGCAGAGCAGGTGCTGCGCTGGCTGTCCCTTTCCTGTCGTTAGCCTGGTGCACCCTAACAGCATCCTTTGGTGATGAACTCCTGCGCAGGGGAGGCAGGAGCCGTGCAAGGTGGCTCCGAGGGGGTGATCCCTCTGCCCAGGAGCATTGATGCAAGTGCCTCCACTAAAACGCACGCTGACTTTTAGGTTCTTAAGTTTTTTCCCCCTAGCTTCATTATTCCCTCTTTTAGGGTCTTTTGACCTAGGATGTGTGGGAATCCAAGCTATGGTTTCCCTGCTGATTGTGTGTGGGAAGGTGAAAGCTGAAAAGAGGGAGGCATTGGTGAGCAGGGAGGGAAAAGCCCGTTAAGGGCCTAGAGCAGGGCTTGGGCAGCATGTGCCTGTGCTTTGCTCGGCTTTAACCAACACTGTTGGTCCCTCAGGTGTGCAAACCTTTGGTCCGTTTCACAGGGGGAAGACAGACGTGTAAGAGCAAGAAAAAACTATGGTTACTGAAAAACTACAAGGAAGCTGGGGGGGACTTTTTACAAGGGCCTGTGGTGACAGGACAAGGGGTAATGGCTTTAACCTGAAAGCGGGCAGCTTTAGGTTGATTAGATATCAGGAAAAAGTTCTTCCTGAAGAGGGTGTTGAGGCACCGGAACAGGTTGCCCAGAGAAGCTGTGGATGCCCCATCCCCGGAAGTGTTCCAGGCCAGGCTGGATGAGGCTTTGAGAAACCTGGTTTAGTGGAAGGTGTCCCTGCCCATGGCAGGGGGGGTGGGACTCTTCCAACCCAAACCCGTCTGTGATTCTGTGATTCATACTGACCCATCTCCTCCCTGGCCCAGGTACACTTGATGAAGGACTCGTTGTCGGAGTTGGAGGGGGGTGCGGCGGGGGGCAGGTTGGGTGCCACGCTGCACACGATGGTGCCCCGGTGCTTGGGGGCGTTGGCCGAGTTGAAGGTGACGAACTCGGGGGTGCTGGTGGGTTTGCGCTGCTCTGGCGTGGCCCGGTCCAGGTTGTTGTGTGCCGTGTCGCTGAGGATGTTGAGCTCGATGGGTGGCACGGCTTGGGTGCCCACCCCCACGCTCTTGGAGAACTCGCTCTTGGAGAGAAGGTCGGGGTCCTCCCGGGCCACGGGCTTGTGTGCCTTGGCCCGGTGGCAGTACCGCTTGCGGATGAGCACGAAGGCCACGGCCAGGATGGCCACCCCCAGCACGCCAGCTGCGATCTCCGCGATCTCCTCG